>NW_026901837.1:5737500-6027852 GCF_033783945.1 Neopsephotus bourkii | reverse complement strand
AACTATCACCAATGGTATAAATTAGGTGAGCTTGTGCAATAAATTGAACAAGAAGTGTAACTCATATTGGGATTGTCTTCTTGATTTGGGTCGCTCCTCCAACATTTTACTACTGAAGAAGTTCTTCTTATAATGGGAAATATATGGTCTTTGCAAAAATGCATTCAACATTTATAATGGAACTATGAAAATTATAGTGACATAGTTTTTTATGGTAATTCAGAGTTTTGGGAGAGTTATATATTTACCAGAATATTCAGGCAATTCTTCAAATGAATTTCAGTCTTCAATTAGAAAAAACCCAAAAGGCACTTATACAGGCCAGGGGCAAAGGAATTTACACAGTGGTTTCAATTTTATTTTGCTAAATGATGGTATAACACTCAACACATCACAGAAGATAATGAGATCCTAGCTTTCACTAAAACCTCATGAGTTTAAATAAGACTTTTTGTTTCTCTACAAAAGATCTTAACCTTCCACTATGAGCAAAGAAAATTGCTTGAAGGTTATTGTGCTTTAACCCCAGATGGCAGCTAAGCCCCACACAGCTGTTCTCTCACTCCCCCCCCTTGTGGGATGGGGGAGAGAATGGAAGAGTAAAAAAGAGGAAACTTGTGGCTTGAGATAAAGACAGTTTAACAAGTAAAGCAAAAAAATATGCACACAAGCAAAGCAAACCAAGGAATTCATTCCCTGCTTCCCATAGGCAGGCATGTTTTCAGCTATCTCCAGGAAAGCAGGGCTCCAACACACTAGTTGGGAAGACAAATGACATCACTCCAAACCTCCACCGCTTCTTCTTCTTCACCCAGCTTTATATGCTGAACATGACATCATGTTGTATGGAATGCCTCTGGTGTCATCTGGGGTCAGCTGTCCTGACTGTGTCTCTAATGAAGTTAGATATATCATTCTGTCGTGGTTTAAGCCCAGCCAGTAACTCAGAACCATGCAGCTACTTGCTCACTCCCTCCTTTTCCCCCCAACTCCAGGCAGGATGGAGAGGAAAATCAGAAGAATGGAATCCCCACAGACTGAGATAAGAACAGTGCAGTAACTAAAGTGTGATATAAAACTACTACTACTACTACTATTACTACTAAGTGAAGTAATAAGGGGAGAGAATATAAAATTAAAAAGAGAAAAAATAATGAACAAAAAAACTTAAACCAATAAATAAAGTGGTGCACAATACAATTGCTCACCACCCGCCAACGAACACCCAGCCCAACCGAGCAGCGATCTGGGCCTTCCAGGTACCTCCCCCCAGTTTATATACTGGGCATGATATAAGGAGGAAATTCTTTCCTGTTAGGGTGGTGAGGCACTGGAATAGGTTGCCCAAGGAGGTTGTGAATGCTCCCTCCCTGGCAGTGTTCAAAGCCAAGTTGGACGAGGCCTTGGGTGATATGGTTTAGAGCGAGGTGTCCCTGCCCATGACAGGGGGGTTGGAACTTGATTATCTTAAGGTCCTTTCCAACCCTAACTATTCTATGATTCTATGATGTACTGTTTGGGTCAGGTGTCCTGTCTCTGATTCCTCTCAGCTTCCTGTGTCCCTTCTCACTGGCAGAGCATGTGAGACTAAAGAGTCCTTGATCAGGGTAGCACCTACTTAGCAACAAGTAAAACATTGGTGTGTTATCAACATTGTTCTCAGACTAAAACCAAAACAATGACTTGAGGGAAAACACAGCTCAGTTTCACTTTTCCATCAAAACCTGAAAAATATACTTTTTCCCTTCAGTTTTGCTGAAGGTTTATGGCTGTTCTTAGGTTTGTGTTATTTGTAATGAGTTTGAGAATTGTGCTTCAATCCACATGAACAGTTGCTATACTACGTAAAGATCAGCCAAAATCATTAAAGAGAGGATGGGGATATATCTACATAGTTGTAGGGATCTTTTCTTAGAGCTTTGATAGGAAAGAGATCAAAGAACATTCAGGTGTCTTCATCTTCTCACAAACTAATAGTTTAAATTATTATTCTATAATTAATGGATGAATCAGTATTGGTTTTCCAACTTATGTCTTCACTCATCTATAGAGGAGGTCAATTAAATATTTAAAGGTACAGCAATTCAGTACAGAAGTTCAGTTCCTTCACTGCAAAATTTGTGAGCTTGAATAAACTGCCATTAGTCAAGTTTTCAAAACTGTCCCATTAGAATAGTTAAGATTTACCTTTCCTTGTAATGCCTGGGTTACTTATGAGCCTAGCCGCTCATAGATGGTCTTTGGCTAATCTAGCACAAGAATTCCCTATGTAACCACCTTGTACTATGCAAGTTACCACTCGGTCAAAGTGTCAAAAGCAAATGCACTCTTGAAGTTCTGTGTTGCCATTCATAGTTCAGCATCTTTATTTCAGTCACAGATGAGGGTTGACTTGAGCCAGTAAGTCCACTGTGGTTAAGCAACTGCATTTCACAGCTCTTGTTCAACTTCTGCTATGTCTGCTACAGCACTAAGTGAGAGCACTGGAGAATTGGGGTAGCATTAATGTCAAATTAAAATGTTTATCTGCTTCAGAGCATAGCTATCTTGCAGACTGGCTGACTAAAAAAGTTATCTGAGTGGAAGATGAAGCCTCTGTGTTGACAAAAGGAGTGAAGGAAGCATGCAAAAGGAGTCTTAAAGAATGGATGCCTAAGAAATACAACCACAAATGCCAACTTTAACCCATTGTTGTTTGGTGTGTCAAACATACAGCTGATGAATTCATGCCACTTTGATAAAGTAATGAAAATAGACAGAATACTAAACATAAGACAGACAAAAGTATATCCCAGATTCTTGTGAGAAACAATCAATCACAGGTGTATTATCTGTTTAAACAAAAACGTGTTATTGGATTATCTACAGTCACTTACAGAATCATAGAATAGTTAGGGTTGGAAAGGACCTTAAGATCATCTAGTTCCAAACCCCCTACCATGGGCAGGGACACATCACACTAAACCATGACACCCAAGGCTTTGTCCAAACTGGACTTGAGCACTGCCAGGGATGGAGCATTCACAACCTTCCTGAGCAACCTATTCCAGTGCCTCACTACCCTAACAGGAAAGAATTTCTTCCTTATATCCAATCTAAACTTCCCCTCTTTAAGTTTTAACCCATTACCCCTTGTCCTACCACTACAGTCCCTAATGAAGAGTCCCTCCCCAGCATCCATATAGGCCCCCTTCAGATACTGCAAGACTGCTAGCAGGTCTCCACACAGGTGTCTCTTCTTCAGGCTGAACAGCCCCAACTTTCTCAGCCTATCTTCACATGGGAGGTGCTCCAGTCCCCTGATCATCCTCGTGGCCCTCCTGTGGACTTGTTCCAACAGTTCCATGTCCTTTTTATGTTGAGGACACCAGAACTGTACACAGTACTCCAAATGACGTCTCACAAGAGCAGAGTAGAGGGGCAGGATCACCTCCTTCGACCTATCCTTATGGATGTCCAGATTGCTCAACTGGTCTTTAACCCATTCCTCATTGACTAAGGCAGACCGCTGCATTGACCCCCTCTGGGAGTAGGAGGAAGAAGGCAGGGGAGAGTGAGCTGCGTGATTCTGGGTTGCTGGCTGGGCTTAAACCACAACAAAAGGCTTAAAGAATGTCTTGATAACAAGGGATGCTCTTTGTAGGACACTTCTTTCATCAGCAAAATTGAGGAATATGTTCTTGATATCAAAAGCAAAAGAAGCAGACAACTCATCAGCAAAAAAGCCAGTGCCCTGGCACTGGCAGGGTGGCTCCCAGTATGTGGCACACCGCATACATCACTGCTTTCCCTGTTCACTTGCCAGGAAAACAGACAAGAGACATGTGTTTCCCACATATACCAAAAGAGGATAAACACACAGTGAACAGTGATGTAGCTTAAGATTTGAGGTGGTTGAAGTAAGCGAGATTTGAAGTGAAGATCTACCCCAAAATGACCAATGGCTCCTGATGGACAAGAAAGATCTGTCCAAAGACTTGTTTGTCACTTCCAAATTCTTGTTTGTCTGGAGGAGCTCTAGTGATGCAGAGCATCTCATGCACTTGGATTGCACACAAGTGATTTTGGTCAGAACACTAGGATACACATATGCTCTTCTTTTTGAGTGTGTGAGTGAAAGAGTGTGGAAACATGAAATGAGCTTGCTTTAGAAACTTGAAAATCAATGCATCTTTCTGTTCCATAAGATCTTGCACTGAACTTTATTATGCCAATAACACTACGAAGCGATTGCCAATACAGTAACTAAAATCAACACCAACAAACCACTTGATGTGTGCTCTGACAGCTGAAAATTGTATAAGAATAGAAACAAATTTTGTAGTAGTCCTCAAAGAAAAGATTGGTTTCCAAGTGGATTTCAAGGGGAACCTATTCTAGTGAAGATAGCTATAGCAAATTTTAATATTGAGCTTTCATGCCTTTAAACTGCCCTGGGTATTACCGAACAAATGTATTGCATTATTTTCAGTAATATGCTAGGGGAAAACAGATCATTTTATAATATCTACAGTGAATTGCACACACATATGAAATTGCATTGCACATGAACTGTGACAAGCAGTTTGTTCAAAAGCAGTTGAGTAATAAAATACATTCTATGGTTTCAAACTGAGAAAAAAACCCCACAAACTCATCATCATCATGGCTTGACTTCGCGAACGAAGATTTGGGAAGGGCATTTACCCACGCTTACTACAAGCGCGCTGATGACTAAGAAGGCCAATGTGGGATAGGCAAATCCGGGCTACAAAAAACACAGCAGAAGGTCTCCTTGGGTGGAACAGGTGGGACACGATTCTTCCTGCGTTGTCTTTTCTCCTCGAGACTAGTTCTTCGTGAACTCTCAAAGGAGTCAGCGGCATTATGTATGGTGTGCCTCCAAGTCTCCCGATTGGAGGCCAAGGTGGACCACTGATGGTAGTCAATATGGCCAAGGCTAAGGTATTGTTTCAGGGAGTCCTTGTATCTCTTTTTTGGGGCACCTCTCTTGCGGCTACCGGTGGCAAGTTCACCGTAAAACACGATCTTGGGGAGGCGGTGATCCTTCATCCTAGAGACGTGCCCTGCCCAGCGCAGCTGCAGTTTCAGCAATGTGGCCTCGATGCTGGTGACCCCTGCCTGTTCGAGGACAGTGACATTAGACACATAGTCAGTCCAATGGATGTTTAGAATTGTACGAAGGCAGCGCTGATGAAAGCGTTCCAGGAGTCGCAGGTGATGACGATAGATGACCCATGATTCAGACCCATATAAAAGAGTAGACAATACAATGGCTCTGTAGACACTGATCTTCGTACTTTTCTTCAGGTGTTTATTACACCAGACTCTTTTATGGAGTTTTCCAAAGGCTCTATATGCCTTTGCTATTCTGTTGTCTATCTCTCTGTCGATCGTGGCGTCCGAGGAAATGATGCTTCCCAGATAGCTGAACTGCTGAACTGTCTTAAGCTCTGACTCGCCGATGGTAATATGGGGATGGTGATAATCTTCTTGCGGTGCAGGTTGGTAGAGGACTACTGTCTTCTTCAAACTGACTTCCAGCCCAAAAACCTCAGCCGCCTCCGCAAAGCAAGATGTTAAACGCTGCAGAGCTGCTTCTGTGTGGGCAACAAGGGCGGCATCATCAGCAAAGAGCAGTTCACGGACAAGATGGTTTAGGGTCTTAGTGTGGGCCTTCAGTCGCCTTAGATTGAATAGGCTACCATCGGTACGATATCGAATATAAATGCCGTCTTGTTCGTCGAGGTCTGCTGTAGCCCTTTGGAGCATCATGCTAAAGAAGATTGTGAATAAGGTCGGTGCGAGAACGCAACCTTGTTTCACACCATTGGTTATTGGGAAAGGCTCAGAGAGTGCATCACCATACCTGACTTGGCCTTGCTGATCCTCATGTAACAGAATAATCATTTTCAGGAACTTGGGGGGACAACCTAATCGTTCTAAGATCAGCCACAAGCCTTTCCTGCTCACAGTGTCAAAAGCTTTGGTGAGGTCAACGAAAGTTACGTATAACCCCTTATTCTGTTCTCTACACTTTTCTTGCAATTGTCTGAGAACAAATACCATGTCTGTGGTACTTCTATTAGCCCTGAAACCACACTGACTTTCAGGTAGAAGTTCTTCTGCGATGGCAGGTACTAGTCTGTTCAATAGTATTCTTGCAAGAATTTTACCAGCAATGGAGAGCAGAGTTATACCACGGTAGTTTGAGCAGTCTGACTTGACACCTTTTTTCTTATACAGAGTGACGATGATTGCGTCACGAAAGTCTGACGGTATTTTACCTTGTTCCCAACAGCACACAACTAGCTCATGAAATTTAGCGTGGAGTGCTTGGCCTCCATGCTTCCATATTTCAGGTGGGACTCCGTCAACCCCAGCTGCCTTGCCAGTTTTCACCTGCTGTATGGCCTTAAGAGTCTCTCCCATGGTAGGGGCCAAATCCAATTCGTTTTTCACCGGATGTTGCAGAATGTGCTGGATTCCTTCACCTTGGACTACACGATTAGCACTAAAGAGGGTTTGAAAATGTTCAGACCAACGATTCAGGATGGAGATTTTATCTGTAAGAAGCGTTTGGCCATCTGCACCAAGTAAGGGGCTTTGAACCTGGAATGTGGGTCCATACACTGCCTTCAGAGCCTCATAGAATCCTCTGTGGTCACCCAAATCTGCGCATAGTTGAGTCTTTTCTGCTAGGTTGACCCACCACTTGTTCTGGATGTCTCTAAGTTTCTGTTGGAGTTTGCTACATGCAAGACGAAAGGCTGCTTTTCTTACATGGCAGAGTGGCTGAGCGAGGTGTGCTTGATGAGCAGATCTCTTTTTTGTCAGCAATTCCTGGACCTCCTGGTTGCTGTCGTCAAACCAGTCTTTGTTTTTCTTTGAGGAGAACCCAATGGATTCTACGGAGGACTGCAGGATGCTGTTTTTGATATGTTGCCAAAGCGCTTCAGGAGAAGAATCTGTAAGTTGGTCTTCAAGCCTAGTTTGAAGGTTAGCCTGAAAGCTGTCCCTCACTGCAGCTATTTGAAGATTATCAACATTGAGCCTCCTCCTTGGAATGCCGCCCCTCTTAGGTTTGGGCTTGAAGTGGAAATTAAGTTTGCAACGCACAAGGCGGTGGTCTGTTTGGCATTCTGCACTAGGCATCACTCTGGTCTGGCAGACATCATGAATATTTCTCTGGCGCACTAAAACATAATCAATAAGGTGCCAATGTTTAGATCGTGGATGCATCCAGGTTGTCTTCCAGCTGTCTTTCTGCTGGAAGATAGTGTTGGTGATGGTAAGCTGTTGCTCTGCACAGAACTCTAGCAAGAGACGACCGTTATCATTGCAGTTGCCAACACCGTGCTTGCCTAGCACTCCTTTCCAGGCTTCAAAGTTCTTTCCTACTCGGGCGTTGAAGTCACCAAGGATTATGATCTTATCTTCTATAGGAACTTTCTGAGTGAGGTGACGCAGGTCGGAGTAGAATTTTTCTTTTTCTGCAGGGTCAGCTTGCAGAGTTGGAGCATATATGCTGAAAAGAACAACGTGTTGCTTATTGTGCAGTGGAAGACGTAAGGAGATAATACGGTCAGAATGACCTATCGGCAAATTTTCAAGTTTGGAGGCTATGGAGTTTTTAATCATGAAGCCGACTCCAGAAAGACGACTTTCAGTTTTGGGTTTGCCTGACCAGTAGAGTGTATAGCCAGCACCATGTTCTTTGAGGCTACCTTCCTCATGAAGGCGAACTTCACTGAGTGCAGCGATATCGATGTTAAGACGTGACAATTCGTGGGCAATTAGCGCAGAACGGCGCTCAGGACGCCCACTGTTCACTGTATCAAGCATGGTTCTGATGTTCCAACATGCGAGTGTCAATCTGGACACACCTTTGGAGGCAGGTGTATGCCTTTGTCTCTTTGTTTTTAATTGACCGCAATAGAAGATGCCCGTTGGCCGCGGCTAGCCAACCAGGTGGAGGGGGAGATGAGCTTTGGTTAGGCCACCTTTTCTAGGCCTCTCTCCATATGGAGCAAGCAGTGCTGTCCTTGAAAAAGGCTGCTTGGTCATTCAGGATGCTGCCGAACAAGACTGTCATCTCCTGGGTCAGACTTGGGCGACCAATGTCCTGAACCGCCTGCATGCAGGGTTGGGTCTGCGACTTCCAGTGCACCTTATCACCTGCCGTTTCGTCCCTCGCCTGTCGCTGCAGGGCTTTGCAAGTGTGGGTAAACCCTTCGGGCCTGCGCAGTGGATTTATTTTAGGTGAGGCACAGCGTGCGCAGAACTGGCCTCACCCTTTACACCTGAGGTTTATCTGCCAGGGCCTAGCAAGCTTGGACGGTGACAGCACAAACTACTGTAATGTTTTTGAACCTGTTAAAGCTCCAGAACTGCAGCACTTTCCCTTGACCTTGTAGACCTGTAGCCCACTGCATGAAGTATTGCTCTAGCTCATAAGAGGTCACTGCCCTTGTACCAACTTTACACTGCTCAAGATTGAAGGCTGTTAGGCTTGCTTGGTCTGATCTCATATTGGCTTGTGTTGTGGTACGACCCCAGCTGGAAGCTAAGCACCGTGCAGATGCTCACTCCCTGTGGTGGGATGGGGGAGAGAATCAGAAAAGTGAAAATTCATGGCTTCAGATACAGACAGTTTAACAAACAAAGCAAACCAAGGAATTAATTGACTACTTCCCATCAGCAGGCAGGTGTTCAGCCATCTCCAGGAAAGCAGGGCTCCATCATATGTAATGGTGACTAGGAAGACAAACACCATTGCTCTCATGTTTGTCCTCCACTTCCTTCTTCCCCCATCTGAGTGTGATGCCATATGGTGTGGTATATCATTTTGGTCAGCTGGGATCAGCTGTCCCAGTTGTATCCCCTCCCAACTACTTGTGCATCCCCAGCCTCCTTGCTGGTGGGGTGGGATGGGAGGCAGAAAAAGACTCTATGCTGTGTAAGCACTGCTCAACAGTAAGGAAAACATCCTGGTGTTATGAACACTAATTCCAACACAAACCCAAAACACAGCCCTGTGCTATGAAGAAAATTAACTCTATCACGGCCAAAATCATTACCAACTGTCTGGAGCTTTTTTTTGTCTTACCTTTTTTTTCAAATGGCCAGGTGGCTATGCCTGATTTGTTTTACTTTTGCTCATCTTTCTAGAGTAAAACCACATTTTCTCTATAGAACATAGTAAGAAGTAATTATTCTGCACATAATGAAATATTTATGTCCCTGTCTTAGTGAGGTACTGTAAAGGGACAGAGGCCTGGTATGATAGCAGGGATACACAGACATACATACTTACCTATGGTAGTGCAAGTTATATAGCCTTTAATGCAGAATCTTTGACCCAATGTAATTAGCTATGATGTGGTCAACTCTAGATCAATTCCTTTCATGCCTGTTCTTATCACCATTTTACTTGAAAACCTACCTTGAAAACTTTCTTTTCCTTGATCTGATAGTTATTAAGGAAACGTTATGTTTATTAAGCTTTTCTTCAAATCTAATATATTAACATGAAAAGCATCAATAAAGGTGTCAAAAATATCACCTGCAATATATGCACATACTAGGGAATTTGGTAAGAATGTACTCGGCAGGAATGAGTTAGACTCAGTTTCAGCCCTTCTCATTCACACTGAGGAAGCGATTCTAGAATTAAGGTAAAAGGCAAATGAGGTGACTGAAATCCTTCCCTTAATCAAAATCAAGCAAAAAGTAAGAAAACAAGTAAAATCTAAAATATTTTATAGACTTTCATTAAACAGAAACTGCAACAGCACCATGCTGGCTTTTTAGTCTAAGAAAGCCTGAATGGAACATTCTAACTACAAAAGGGCTGTCTCTGAGTGTTTCTCTGTTTTTCATCTCCACATGGAATGTTTTATTCCAGGCATCTGAAAAAATTCTAGCAGACACAAACCCATAACGTATTTTCCATTCCTACTTTCAAAGACTTTACAGCAACCTACCAGGCCCTCTACACTTGCCACACCTGAAAGTGAAAGTATTTCAACCTGTCGTCAAACCTATAAACAATTCTTTCATATGATATCTACTTAAAAAAAAAATGTTGTGAGGAACAGAGAAATGTGAAGACAAGAGAGTGAACTGAGAAGATGAAAAAAAGAATCAGATGGAACAGAAAAACATACAATGTCCCATGTTCATACAAACTAAAGTCTTTAACTCCCTTAGTAAGTGACAATAGGGGGTACTTGGAACTAAACTCTTCTCTGAAAACTCCCATAAAAAACTGTATTTTGCAAGGTGCAGTCCACTTACAGCTTGGTAGCCACTACATGTGTCCTAGACTCACCAATGTGGAGTGCTGACATCCTGATTGCTTCCTCCCAGCTGACAGCAGCACTCTTCCTCTGTATGCTGCTTTCTACTGTGCCCCAACACTGGCAGTGAAACCTGTACCCCTTCTTGTTGATATTTGTGTGAAAGACAGGGTAACAAGTACTGAGGCAAGATATTTTCTGAAGGAATGAGAAGTGGAAAGGTTGAATGGGTCAGTGTAGCCCAGAGCTACGGTGAGGACTCAAGGACACCAGCTCTCAGCCAGCTAGGAAGGGACAATTTCATAAACCGAGACCAGGATTCTGGTCCATCAGGATAAGAAGACTGCATCTGGAATGCAAGAGGAAATGGGCTACATGACATTCAAAAGTAGGAACAGGGGGTCTACAAGTCCTTCAGTTTTCCTACTCAGGACATTAGTACTGACACTTTTAGTTACAGAAAAATAGGTGAGGAAAACTCCTTACACATATCCTAATCTGAACTGCAAGCCAGCTGTTCAGTGCACTGCCCACAGCTATATTTAGTCCAGGGCTTTGTTGTACCAAGTCTTCCTGAACCAATTAAACTTGACATTTTTAACACTCTCTAATTAAGATGCAAATGAAGGGATGAATTATGTAAAATAATAATTAAGAAAAAACCCCAAAACAATTATATAGGTTAATTAAGAGGAAAAAATACCTAGACCCCAAGTTTACTGTTAAGTGGGTTTTAAACATAACCTGCTGACACAGCTAAATATGGAGTCTGGACACAATATGGTGCTTTGGTAGAAAGGCCCTTCATCTATAGCAAATGTTGGGAGGTCCCCAGGAGAGTACTTCTATAATTGTTCATCCATATTTGGAAGTTTGAGATAAATTCATTAAGAACTATGTTTTACTCCTGCTCTTAAAATTCTGCTTCATTCTTTTAACACATGCAATACTATGCCTCAGACTGCTACAGATTTGCACTAGAATAATAAATTTATAATAATTTCAGTGCTTGTAGCTTCAGTGTATCCATCCCACCTGCAATCTTTAATGCTAGCAATCAGTGCTGAGCTACTGGACACCTGAGAGGCCAGTCTGTTTCTCAAAGCACCTACCTAATCCCTCCTCCACAAGAGAAAATGAGAAGAAAAAGCAGCCCAAAAGAAAGCAGGTACAATAGAATGACCTTACCTGTAGACAAACACTGGTGGGAAAGAAGAGATGGTGTAAAGGTTTGTGTTAAAAACTTGGAGAGGAATCAGGCAAAAATAAAATACACGTGAAATGCTTTGTCAGCCTGTTTTCAAGGTGGTGTTTCCTTGTCTTTGAAGTAATCCATTTATAATCACTGTGTCACTTTTAATTTTTAAATGTACATTTGGAGCAATAATGATGTTCCTGGTGTGCTCTTAGTAAGCAAATGTAATTAGACCTTTTAAAGTGAGTTGCGACAAAACCAGCCTTCCAGAAAGCATACAAATATACTTCCACCTTCCATTTTTCTGGGTATAAGAAGATGACAATCTTAAAAGGGATTAGTCAAGGGGCGAAAAAGAGCGCAGGCTGCAGGGAACTTTGAAAAAGAGTTCAGCGTTGCAGGAGGAAAGATCTGAGAAAATGTTCCAGCACTCCAGCCTGTGTGGATGTTAGCTTTAATTGCAGAAACTCCATTCATAGACTGTCAGCTGAAGAGTCATTTCATGTGCTTTTATGCATTATATAAAAAGAAGTGAGACAAGATCATTGTTAAAATACCTGATTTAGAGTTTGATTCTTAGTATTACTGCAGATTTCCTGTATAAGATGGACAATTAATTCCAACCCAGATTTTTAAAGCAAGTCAACGCTCAGCTGTGTTAATTCACAGACAGGTGCTTTTGAAAACACAAAAGCACCATCTGCATCTTTACATTGCTAAATGCTTGAAAATCTGGCTCTCTATTTCACTGAGCTACAGAACCATCTGTAAAATAGGAAATAATCAGGTTCCCTTTTTCCTAGCTTTTGTCCATGTAGATCTGTTCTTTCATTAGACTGGCCTTCTCAATATGTATGTCTCTAATATAAGAGATGTTTTATTTATTTGGAGCATTTAATCACTACAGAGAAAAAAAAAATATTTTCAGTGAGGATTCGCAGAACAAAAATGACTATTACTTCACCCCCTTGTAGGAATATATTGTATAAGAAAGGCAAAAGTACTTAGACAAGTACTTCATTCCCTACTGAGAAAATAACTCCTTTAACAAGGAAACAGGAAGAGTTCTTAAAAATGGGGAAGGTTACTATCTAGCATTCCAGCTTAGTTTAATAAGCAGAATTTCTTTAAATAACTTCTTCTATGCCTCTTTTCCCCAACAGTAAGAGCCTAGACCAACCAGCTGCTATCTTTCTTCACATTTGGAAATAACACTCTCAACAATCATATAGTTTCTGTGTATATCCAAACCCTCTTCACTGTGATCAGACTAAAAATTTGAAAAACAGTACCAAGGAGTCTCCATGGACATTGATTTACTGGAACAACTGCACAACACAAAATATGTAGGAAAACCCATCTGAACAGGGAAGGAGGTGAAAGCCCTAATTCCTCGAGAAAATTCTGACAAGATACTGATAATATTCTGAAGAGGGTGAATTTTGTATCTGGAGTTGTTTTTGTTGTTTGCCTTTTTATGGTTGTTGTTGATGCATTTTTACCCACTTACTGTCTTTAGAGGCAGCAAGGGAATGAAAAAGAAGGCCAGGTGCTAATAGCAAGATAATTGACCATGTCTGAATGTAACAATAGGATGACTGAAATTTGCAAAAATTAAAAAAAATAATTTTCCCAGGTCTTTGGAGATAAGAAAACTACATGCTTGGAGGGTGATATATTGAAAAGGCTTTTACAGCAGAAGCTACAACATAATGCAGCTTGAATGGAGGTATATTAACTGCCTATTTCTACACTAAGGTGAATGTAAATATTAGATGAAGAAATGAATTACTTAAACTAACAAACACATTTGATATAGAAATAAATGTGTAAAGTGCTCCTCAATTTAGATCATTTATAGGAGTCATGTTCCAGAACATCTTCTTAGTAGATTTCAGGATAGTCTTTGAATGATTTTAATTAGGGATCCCACTTGTCTCCATCAGGAGAAAACTGGATTCAGTGATCCACAGTGATGCTCCTGCCCTAGGCCCTGTGTGCCCCGGTGTGTTGGACTCCATAGTGTGTTCTGGCTAAATTTTAAAGAATACTCAATAACGGTCAGAAAATTGCAGTAGGAAGTCTTTTGACATTTCCTATTTTTGCTTAGGTCTGGATTTTTTTTACATTGTGTAATATGAAAAAAACTGGCTTTGAAAATTATTTTGCAGTCTTTTCTCATTTGTTTCAGCTATTACATGCTGCTAGATGATAAACTAGATCTCCTGAGGTTTGGAGCATAAAGCAGAGTTTTTTACCTGAACTTCCATTAGCAGAATTCATCCCAGATTTGAAGTTATCAGATGTACCAAGCAAATCACCACCGGACACAGATATAAATTGGCACAGTGTGCTTAAGCTCACAGGTTAGTTGCTGGGCAATTTGCAAATACAAACCATAAAACCTCTACATGTAGCAACCAGCTTTCTCAATAGACTGGCCTTTCTGAGCATCCATGAGTAGCTACATAAGTAGTACAGGAGCAGAAGCAAAGATTTGCAAGTTTTCTAGCAATGTAATAGCATGGACTCTTGAGCACAGTACAACTCTTCTCTGCTCGTACTGCCAGGATAATGGTGGCATGAATTCTGTGAGTTGAAACCCAGCAGTGAAACTGGAAGGTACTACCCCTACAGGCTCATCCAATGTGAAGCACTCTTAATCAACCACCACCACATTCTGTTGAAGAAACATTTCACCTTCTCAGATTTCAAAGCATTTCTGGTGCCAGAGGGTATAATTTTGCTATTATACATCCAAACATAAATTGTGGAAACAAGAATCTGTTTTTCTTGCTTTTCTTGCTTGTTTGTTGTTTTACTTATTTTAAAGGAAAAAAGAAATGTGGATATTTTCTCAGGAAATAGGATGCTTCTTCATTAGAGACTTGTCAGTAGATATGGACTTCATTAATTTGAGCAACAAATTGTGTGTAGTTTGATGATGGGGGAATAAATCCCCTGTATCTGTGGATGACACCTGAGGAGCACAGAAACACTGTTATAGCCATAGGATTTCTTATCAAAGTACCACTTCCCAGCACCCAGTTTCTGGATTTCATATTTCTCCATTCCCGATTAAATCCTCTCCCAGCTTCTAAGAATGTGTACTGCTGGCAACTATTTCTGGAAAAAAGTTTCTGGAAAAGCCATGAGAGAATGAAATCTGGTCCACAATTTCTTTCCAAAGAGACATTATGTGAGAAGACAATATAATTTGCTTTAAACACACAATCTCTTTACACTAGTGATCTCTTCATAGTGATTTCCAGTAATATATCACAGAATCCGAAGGGTTGGAAGGGACCTCAAAGGATCATCTAGTCCAACCCCCCTGCAAGAGCAGAGTAACCTAGGGTACATCACACAGGAACCTCTTCAGGTGGGCCTTGAATATCTCCAGCGCAGGAGACTCCACAACCCCCCTGGGCAACCTGTTCCAGTGCTCTGTCACTCTCACAGTAAAAAAGTTTTTCCTGATGTTACCATGGAACCTTCTATGCTCCAGTTTACACCCATTGCCCCTTGTCCTATCACTGGACATCACTGAAAAAAACCTAGCTCAATCATCCTGACACTCACCCTTTACATATTTGTAAACACTGATGAGGTCACCCCTCAGTCTCCTCTTCTCCAAGCTATATAAATATCAAGCTATATAAGTATATATATAAATATATATAATTAAAAGAAAATAAATAGCTTATATCTGTAGAGATTAAAATTTGGCATTCCATGAGAGTTTAGTGCATTGGCATTTTATTCTGTTCATTACCAATGACACATCAGACACACTAGGAAACTATCTTTCCTCTATGGCTTTCCTATTGCTTTAGTTATATCTGAAGCAGCATGGCTTCTGACTATGAAGAAGAGGATGACTGCACTAGTAAATACATTCAGAACCAGCGCAGGGCCCGACACTGTTCTGTAATTACACATAAATGATGTCACTATTCTTCAGATATTTCTCTTCTTCTTGCTAACATTCTTCACAAATATAATCAAAATATTAGATTTGCTTTGTCAAAAGCGTAAGAAAGAAGATTTAACAGAAGAGAACAAGATTCTATGTGATTAAATTTGGCCCAGGAAGAGAAATTTTTTCCCAATAACAACAGCAGGGATTCTCATGTCTGTGAAAATCTTTTGGCCTGGAATTTTAGTAGTTGTTAAATGACTTATGTCCTCAGTGTCTGCAGATATTCACTGGCTGTTATCACTTTAATAAAATTGCTAGCTTCAAAGACCCGGTTTATTTCTCAGCTTCCTGAAGTCTGACAGCAGTGATGACACACTCCATGCAATTAACTCCAAGATCAAATGAGTATACAATGTGCACAGAAATACTATACTAAAAGAATAGCAAAAGATAAGAAATACCAGCATTAAGGCTATATGTTCAAGATTTTACTCAGGCTTTCCTCTTTCTCTGACACAAGGATTATTGATGTAGTTAAGACTCTATTAGTCTGTGTGATGCTGATGTTATGTGATGAACTCTGAGCTACTAATGGGTTCTATTTTGCTTTTGTCATAGGACACTGCCTTATTCAAGACACATAGGCCTTCAATGATTGAGATTCCTCAGTGAAGAAGGTTATTATATAGTTTATAACCTTATTCTGTAGGATTCTGGCATATGCAGTTCTTTACCTCTTCCTTTCAAGAAGGTTCTCAAGTCTGAGAACCTACAGCTCTTTGACATAGTTTTGGTTTTCATGTGAGCAAACATAGAAGCATTCCTGGCTTTTTAAGTAAGGAAATAAAAACTAAAAATTGTAATGGAAAGGTTTACTTTAGGAAAAAACAAACAAACACACAAAAGCAAAACAAAAAACCAACAACAACAAAAGTACCACAGTGAAAAGAAGCTCAAAACCACATTGAAATGGAGAGAAGTTTATGTTGGAGGTGTCTAATGAATCCACAGATAAAGGCTGGTGATAGTGGAACCAACCAGCAGATCAGTCCCCATAATGAAAAGAGTCAAATTTGTAACACCTCTAGTACAGTGTGAGACTGAGCACACTTTGATAAACCTTGATGTAGTAGCTGTCTATCTTCAGTATACTGTTGCTGCATGGCGAGCAACAGCAGCCTGCTGTGTTTAGTATCACAGCATTGCTGTGAGGCAGGATAATGATTTGCTTGCATTATATAGCATATTTCAAAAGAATATTAAACCTCAAATTAAGATAACATATTCATAATGGTCACCTTAACCTAGTCACATCAACCTAGAAAAATAGAAATTACGGACAAAGGCAACTCAGCAAGGGGTTTGGACCATGTGAATGTCTTCAGAATTAGTCAGTTCCCACATATTTCTAGATTGTGAAAAACCCAGCAACTTGGCATGGTCACCTGATTTTTTTCTAGAAATACAGTTTATACAAAATATTTTACATTTTACTACTTCTTAAGTATATTTATTGAATACAAATTAACCCGTATATAACCAATGTCACAAACTGAACAGTGGAGGGAACTGATCCAGTGTCAGAAGGTCAGAAGGTGTATGACACTTTCCAATTGTTTTTTTTAAATTCTGTTATGTGAAGTCTTTCATTTCTACAGATGAATATAGCTGGAGGAATAGAGCTTGGTACAAAAAAAATACAGCTAAAGAACACACCTCATATTAGTATATCAAGTGGATTTGGAATATCAATCTTAACATTCCCAAATGCTGAAAAACGGAAAGAAATCACGATGTAAGTAAGTATTTCAATTTAGATCAGTCAGCTTTGGATTGACGAATTTATGTAACATAAGAGAGAATGTGAACATGAACCAAAGCACAGGTTCCAAAAACCTTTCCCATACCTTATCTTCTTTCTTTTTTTTTTAATTTGCTGTACACCCTTAAGCCTGGCTTTCCTAATCAAAATGTAAGAAAGACTGAATAAAAGCTGCAGCTGAGCAGAACAAAATTACAGCATGCTCTAATATCGCAAACATAATTAACTTTGAATTATGTGAATTAACCATGCCTGACAAATTATCATTCAGCTCTGAAATTAAATTCTTTCATAACATTAGATTTGTTTGTTAAGCTGAAGTAGGCAAAAGTAGTATTTAATAAAGTAATGACAATGATTTGCTGAAAATGTTTTTGAGATGTATATGGATTTATCCAAAATAAATCATGGAAGAGTTATTATTAGCTCATTTGCACATACTGTATATTGCTGGATCTGCATAATAATATCACAGAAAAGTTTTATGTCACTACAGGTTACTCTTTGTCTATTGAAACTTCTGATTACCTCTTTAGGTTGATCTGGTAATACCACTGTTTATCTATGCATGTAATGTACAGGATAAGTATGTTCAACACAACACAGCACTCTTGAAGTTCTTATCATCTAAAATAGCTGGGCAACTTTCTACTAATTCAGGATTATTTCTAACTATACTTCATTAAATTGTAGTCCTATAGTGGTTGGCTACATAATTTTTCACCCTCTTCCTTCAGACCGACAGTTTGATTGATGATTATCATGTTCTCTTTTCTCACTGAACTGATATTCATGAGAGATAAACTTTATAGTGTTTTGGAAACTTAGAACTGAGAAGGATGAAACCAAGACAAAACCAGGACAATAATTCTAATATACCTCCTGAAGGTGTCTAATAAGCCTTCTAGTTTTACTTATGTCCTGGGTTCTGTGGTTTTTACCCATGCTTGCCAGCATTGTTTTTATACAAATAGAATATATACCCTTCACATTATATACCCTCTTCTCCTCATTTCTGGACTGGGACACAGAACATCATCAGCATTATGTTTCATATGTAATCACCAGCATTGTTCTCAGGCTAAAGTCAAAACCATAGCACTGCACCAGCTACAAAGGAGGAGAAAAATGACTGCTACAGCTGAACCTAGGACAACTTAGTAAGCCTAACACAAATTTAACCCAGGTGTAGAAAACACCTGCTTAAGAGGACATGAAAGGTAGCAAGAGTTGATTTTCCATATTCATTCAGCAACAATCTTGTAGAAAGAACACAGGTGGATGAGCAGAAAAAGTTAATTGGTGGTGTTACAAATGTAATATTTCTTCACTCTGAAAGAGTTTATGATACCAAACTCAAATTAGTAGATTTCCTATTCTGACAGACTGATATCTGCAGTAAATGCTTGCAAAGCAATTTCTGACAGCTACACTAACATCCCTCTCCCACATATATGATAGACAGCTCCTTTTAGCCCCTCATTTCTGACTAATCTCACTACTTCCAATTTTGTAGTTAGGGGAGACTTCCAGGAAAGAGTCTGTCTGGAGCTGCATTGTTCTCAGAAGAGCTTTGGGAAATGTTTCTGGTGTGTGTATTGATAAGCTCCTTTTTGGACCTTTTCTGCAATAAGTGGTAAAAGGTAAGGGTAAGGACAAGCATTGGCCATGTTTTCTCTATCAGTGACACATTCAGACAGGAATGGAAGGGGACATTTTGTACATAGCTATTGCTCAGTAGCATGGGAAGGAGTTACTTACACCTTCCTGAGGCTGTGTATCCCGCAGATTATCCCAGAGGAAATTGCCATGAGAGCTTTTGCAATTAATATCTGTCAAGTTGGGCAACATGCAGGTAAAGTGCCCTCTGTTACAGTACTTTGTGCAGAACTGTAAATCTGTTACAGTTTCAACACCACAGATACACATTTCCAAGCATTATGTAGAAGGGCTGTTCTTATGGAGCAATAATGAAAAGATGTCTGTGCCTTTCATTTAACGGTTTTGGCACAATGATTTTTTTTCAGGGTGGAGTAATGGACAGCGAAAGCTACTGTGAAGTTTAGGAGTGAAAGAACTAAAAATTTGCTACCTGTTTTTTCGTCCACCAAACCCTTAGAGGGTCTTTCATATTTTTCAGTTTACTCTTTTCTAGTAGAAAATTGCTTAAGATGATCAACCTGAAGAATCTGCCTTAATCAAGAAAGAGCCTAGGGAAAGAAAGAGGGAAGGAAATTTTGCTAATGATTGTAAAAAGATTTCAACAAGTGTGCTTTTGAAAAAAGCCAACCAACTAACCAACCCTTAAGAAACTGTTTTGGAACATATGGAACAGTGAAGTCTGAGATACACAGCAGAAGAATGACCTATTTCTACCAATTCAGATTTCCATTTTCAGAATTTAATGGGCTGACTAAAGCAAGAAACATTCACCAGTATTCTATATTATGGAATGTATTAGTCATAAATTGGAGTGTAATATCAAGAACTTACCTATTTCAATAGTTTCAAACACCAGAATTTCATGTGGGCAAACAGAAGTATATACAGCTTATCTGGCAATGATGTGCCTTTTAAAGTTTCACACTTGTTGGTTCTTCCTGAAATTAAGAACAGTTCATGTTCACAACAACATTTAAGGAAAATAACGTGTAGCTTGTTGCTGCTGGTGCTTCACTTCAAGTAGAACCCACCTACAGTAATGCTCCCACTCTTATCCAAATTAAAAGAACAGATTCTGAGCACATTTGTGATCTGATTTACTCTATGCTTATGGATACAGCCAAAGACATGCTTAAAGGATTTTGAAAAATAGATAACAATCCAGCCTGAAATAGATCAGTGGATTAAAGTTAATACTGATATAACCTTCTGCCTCAGAAAGAGAGAAAGGTGAATATCTAATTGCAGGAATGCTAATCCATGTTAATGCTGAAGGAAAACAATTATGGAGTATTTCAGAGCACAGTGGTCAACGAAGAAGTATTTCCAAACTTCTATATATGACATCCATTAACTATTCCATATGCTTTCTTTCTAAAAAGTTAATTATTGAACTATCTTAAATTGTAATATAAATTCACATAATGCACACTGATGTAATTCTTACTAAAGTCACATTTCTAGCACGAATGTATAAATGACATGGATTTTTCTTACTAGCACAGGAATCTTTTCTTTTTTTTCCTCTGCCATCTCATTTATTTCTTTAATAAAATTTTCCTGTAGCTGGCTAAAATCCAGACCTTCATTCTATACAGAGTATAAAGTTACTGAGCTTTCGTATTCAGCAAGAAATGTCTTAAAATCCTTGATAAGCTGGTTCCTCTCTAAAGCTACTTGCAGCCTTTCTTGCGTCTATTCCTTTGTACAGAACTGTCAAAAAACAGAATGTACACCTTGCCTTGCTTTTCTATTTTTCTTTTTGGATCACATTACCTATGCAAAGCTAAAACTAGGGTTGGGTGGAGAGATGCTTTTAGGAATTCCTTCTCTAATTTCAACAGGGATTCGTGAGGTGGTCAGAGAGTCATCAAGCAATTTAAAGCTAACACACTGACCAGAAATTGATTATACACAAGGAAGTCTTATTTATCTTTGAACCTCTTCTTTTCTTTTTTTTTTTTTTTTTTTCCTCTTCAGGTTGTTTAAGAGCAATAGAGGTCATGAAAAGCTCAGTTTCCTTACACATTTTTGTGATTAAATCATCTAGTGTTCTTGGGTAGGCTAACTAATTCCTATACCTTCTTTGGGGACTTTGATGTAGAGGTCTAAAAGGCAGAAAAACATGGTTCCTTGGCTATTCAGAACAGTAGGTGGTTCTGTAGCACAAAATGTATTTTTAGTCTCCTGAAATACAAGTCTGAACTGGTGTAATGCACAGGTAAGTCATAGCACTTGTTTGGTGGTGGTAGTGTTAGGGAGATTGGAGTCAGCTCCTCTCCAAGCTAGATTATTCCAATTCTATGTCTATGATTCCCACACTTTACAGAAATAGCCACATCTGCCAGTAAATTCCAGACCCAGATTTAGTGGTAGTAAATTGGGTACTGCAAATAAATTTGCCTACTATTTTATGAGTCATAAGAGGCAATAATAGAAGTAAATGATAAAAAACCCTCTAAATGGCAGGTTGACCTACTACATACATGTGGAGCTAACTGAAAGCTCAAACACTTCAGCTACTGCAATTGAGTTATTAATGGGCATATAGGAGACATTGAGAGACTTTGAGGTGTCTGCCACTTTGTTGAGTGGAACATGTACAAATACTAAGATCCAAAGTGGATGGAGTTATTTAACTTGGGCCTTTTGTGTCCACTTTCTCTGAACAGTTTCACCCCAGTTCCAGAACTTTGCTAGGAAGCTGAGGCCTGAATTTTAAGTTTTATTCTTACTGAAGAAAAGCCAACCTATTCTTTCTGATAATATGCTCTGTCAACAAGAATGGCAATACCTCATTTTATTTTTTTTTTCTTTTCTAGTTGAGATGAATCCTCTCTGCAGGACAGGGATGCTGACAACATTGAGCCCCTAAGCAAGGTAACAGCTCCTCTTTGGTCTGTTTTTGTCCTTTGATGACCAACAGTACAATACGTGAAATGACCACCAGAGCAGAAATAAAGTATGAACAGCTCAAGAGCACCAGGTCAAGCACAAGTACCACAAAACTGTAACTGCTCATGCCTAATCAGAAACAGAAAGAATTATTAATATAATTCTGAATCATTTGAAAGTTTCTAGTGAAAATTTAGAATCAACATGATCTTGCAGAAGTGCTACAGGTTTTCTTTCTCACTAAAAATTATTCATCTGAAAGCTTTCAGTCAGAGGTAGACAGCATCTTGTAATTAATGAAAGGCAAAACTTGCTAAACAGACACAAGTTTGACTTGCATCTCATTACTGAACAGCATTTTTCGAATATTTTCCTAGTAATATTCAGAGCTAAACAGTTTACAAAAATGCTTAGATCAGGCTTCATTGACACAAATAAAGCAGTAGCGAATTTGAACTAGTAGTCTATTAAATAGCAGCTAAACTTCAGCCAAGATAAATTTTAAGTATTCTATTCTGAAAAGTCTGTCACATATTTTTGGCTTTTTGTTCAATGATGGTTTATTTTTAAATCATCTTCCAAATAGTAGTGAGGTTTATATATGTCAGACCACAAAACAGAACAAAACACCATGTGTGTATGCATGCTAATGAACTATAATCATATAATTATTAGTATTATGCAAAACAGAAAAGCAGATGTCATTTTTTTTTCCTTTTTTTTTTTTAAGAAGAATGAATTTCTGAAGGCAGCTAAACTCACCTTGTGTGAAATGGATAGGGGGCATCTCCTATACCACTGCTACCCATAGAACATCAGTAAGGACTGCTCTGCAACAAGAAGCCAGGATTTTCCATAAGGTAAGAAAAAGAATACAGTGGCTTAAAGGATACTTTTCTAACCCTACCAGTCTATGATGTATCAAATCCCCAAATGTAGAGAGAAAAAGCAATTCAAATCAAGGCAGTAAGTTCAGCATTAATACATCATCACAACAAGCGCACATGCTGTTGAAGAAGCTCCAAAAAGGCTCTAAAACTTAAGACAAACTTCAGTGGCATATATCTTAATAAAATTTTCTCCCACAAGCAATAGAATACAGTTAGGGAAAGTGTATAAGAATTGGGCATGGACTGAATAGCAGTACTGACATAACATGCTACTCTCTGGAAATCAGAGTTTCAGGAATCATTCTCTCTTCTGAAGTTTCTTGCTTCTGGTAATAACTCCCCAAACGTTCGTTCAATCAAGTTGCAGCTTAGGGAACATCTAAAGACGTGTATGTTTATATATCAATGTGAGCCCAAGCAACCTTTTGAGATAACATGATCTATTTTTATTTTATGAAAAACTGTATTTATTTCTTTCCCACCCTCAATGTTTGTCAAAATCCCATTTTCAATATTGTTACTACAATAGAAATCAGGCCTTCAACACCATGTTCCTTTCCTGTTTATGACATCCGCACTCCACCTCCTATGGATTCCCAAAATAGGACACCAGTTCCTCCTCTTCTCTTACCGTGTATAAAAATACATACCAGAATTTTGTATGACTTATACTTTGCCCATCCATACCCTGTCAGAAATGGCTTAGTGGTGGTGACTGGAGCACACACGTCTTGCTACTGTCAAACAGCTCATTTGTAAGCCTAAAGTGAATGGTGCACACTTCATGTTACTTACCTTAGTTATGATAGATCAAGAAATATCAAGTAACTCCGTGAATGAGATGAAGAATAACTTGAGCTGTTTATATCTTACTGAGTTAAGGAAATATTGTGCATGTGGAGAATGAAAGCAAGTTCAGCAGAGCTTTACCTCCAGAAATCAAGATTCCCAAGACGCACTATTGTTCTACTGCCAGTAACTGTCTAAGATGGCAAATTCTTCATTGCCTCTTGGGCTAGTTCACAGAGTGGAGGGCCACTGGGAATTGTTGCTCATTTTTCTTCAGTGCATAGCTCTCACCTGCTTTGGAGTTTGCTTTCTTTGGGACTGCAGATTTTTTCTTAATTAAAAATTAGAGTGTTATACTCCAAAGAGTCATTTTCATATTGTTTCTGTGCTGCAATTTTGCAAAACACCATTCTGATGCCTGAACTTAAGCTCTATAACTGTTGCTCTCACACTCTAATTGTACCCTGTCCCCTTACTGTTCCTATCACCTGCTTCTTTCCAAAATTTGTGCTCTTCCTTCACCCATGCCCCAAAATCCCAGTAGTTTGTTTGTTTGTTTGTAGTTTTTTTCCTGAGCATTTTCTCATATTTTCATAACAGTTTATCAGGGAATACCTGACATAGAAAATTAAACTCCTCCAAAACTATTGGCAGCTTGGTCTTAAATACTAAGTCTTCAGCAATCTTAAACGTAGGAAGCCCTGCCTGCATTACTTCGTCTCCTATTTCCCTTGTCACCTATTAGAGAATTTATAGTTTTTTTCTTTTTTTTTTCTTAGATGTAGTTATCCCAGATTTGCAATATATAAATGAGTAAATACTCTAGACCACAGCTGGTATAAGCCCAAAATATCTCACTGATGGTAGTGTAGCTGTTCTCACTAATACAAAGTGAGACCCACAGTACTGATTTTCTAATTGTATCATAGACCTGAGAGATTAAATCAAAAAATCTGTATAGTCTGAGGCTGTCATGTCAGTATTCCCTCCCCATTTCACATATTAAGTTTCCTAGTGAGTTTATTTGTAGATCATTTCAACTGTAAATAAGTAGAGGATTCCCAGAGGGCCTACTCACACAGTATTTCAAAGGCAAAACACATTAATGGGCCTATCAATAATATACTGTCTCATCTAAGAAAAAAAGGCCCAGACCCCTTATTTGCCTTATTTTATAATGATCTGGAGTCTTAGTACCCAATAACAAAGCAAGAACATTTGTCTTTCATCTAAAATAACATTTGGAACTTATAAGAAACCACAAGCTCGCCAGAAGTCTTAGTAAATATATGCTTCTCTCAAAAAACAAACATATAAATGCTAAAGTTCAAAGCTTGAGCAATAGCAAGAAAATAAAGCAGGGACAGGAATTTCTTTTTTATAAACTGAAATCAGAAGTTATTTTGCTGATTTTTAAGAAATGTAACAGGGAAAGAGTACTCAAGGGAGAGCTGTCTGTTCATCAGCACTTCTGGACAGCATTTCAGATGAAAGGGTTTAATTGAGAATCACGTTTTAAGTATGACAAGTTCCATGATACAGTTAATTACACATTAAAATTCCACTTTTGGAATCATTATGGCCCCTTGATTCTTTATGATTTCAAAAATACAACATATTTAAGATTATGTGGGAAAAAAATAGCATCTGTTAAGTCTTTAAATTATGAATTTCATATATGAGCAATATTTAGCTGGCACATTTTTTGCAAATAATAGCCCTTCTTAGTTTTGAATTTTTTCATAAATATGTCATGTGCTTGGAATAAAAAACCACAAAAATAAAAAGGTAAATAATAGACATCCCAGCAATTTTTATTTATTTATTTTTTGTCAGCAAGTAAATGTCAGACTCCAGATGACAGAGCTAGTATTTATGCATATTTCCCAACCATTTAGAAAGTTAAGATCTCAAAGTATTTCCATGATTTTTGATTTAAAGGTCAAGACTAGATTTACGTAATGCGTCACTTAAATCAAAAATCTAAAAGTGATGTTTTTGCCTTGCTTATTTTTCCCCTAATTAACAGCTAATAAAGTCATTAGTTTCTTTTTTAAAGTTTTGGTTAAATTTTAAAAGCAGCTTGGCCTCTAGGCTATGTGATTCGTTGCACTAGAAGAAAAAACTGTATACCCTTAACAAAGATACAATAACATTTTAAATGTAAATTATATATATATATTTTTTTTTCACTTAAATAGCTTCTTTCAGATAAGACCCAACTCTGTTTTTGAACTGGAAGGCATGATTTCCTAATGAGAACTTTCTGTACTCAGTTACATTCAGTTACCATCAACACCTATTGTTAGCCTGGATACTTTAAGATATCCTGCCTAGCTCCCAGCTGCCACTCCAGAGGTGCCTGGTTCTCACAGGACATATGTGACCTCTGCTGGTCTCAGGCCAATGTCCTAGAGTGTCTCCAGTCGTTTCTTCTGTCTATATTTGAGTCACTGAATCAAGCTTTTCGTTTCAGAGAGTATGTATTCACAGTAAGTTACCTCAGTGTAACAGAGTGTATGTTCCCATAGTTAATTAGCAGAATCCTTTCCCTTTCATCTCCCTTTATTTCAACTCATAAGAGATTATGAAAATTTCTTTATTATAGCTGCTGTTTTTTATGTTATCTCTGAATAGTGATTTCTGCTATTGCATTATCTCTATGGAGATATTATCCCAGATTCTTTAAAGGTATTTTGGACAACGGTTAAGTATTTCTGGTTACTGAACACACAATTACAAATAATAATACATCAGTGATTTATAATATTGC
The DNA here is from genome assembly GCF_033783945.1 of Neopsephotus bourkii. Taxonomy (NCBI): domain Eukaryota; kingdom Metazoa; phylum Chordata; class Aves; order Psittaciformes; family Psittacidae; genus Neopsephotus; species Neopsephotus bourkii. The sequence goes on along the minus strand of NW_026901837.1, from coordinate 6,001,603 downwards.
ATCAGTGATTTATAATATTGCATTCTTCATTACTTGTCTTGCACACTGTTCATGCTTCACAATTTTTTGTTGACTTTTTGAGCAACAGTCCCAAAGTGAGATAATATTTTGAGTGTGTGATCTACAATGTTGTTGAGGTATCTGCCCAAGCAATAAGTTATAGCTTTTAAGACTTACACAGTTCGGATGATCTTTTCTCATGTAACCATGTAACCAGTTCTGCCTTCTAGGCTGGTCTAACAGAAGATTATTCTTTTAACAATATCTTTTCTGGTATTGGGAAGTTTTGATTTTTTCTTTTCTTCTTCTTTTTTTTTTTTTTTTTATTTATTTCCAGGATTAGTTTTTTGTCTTAGCTTCTAATCTATGCCAGTATATTTAATTTCCATTCTACGACTAATGAATTTTTCATTAACCTCAATAACCATGAAATTCTGATCATATTATGTTAAATGTCTAGTCATACAAAAAGCCCCATTAACTTGTACGAGATCAGAAGCAAAGCAAAGTCATTACTCAAAATAAGTAAAGGCAGCAAAGTGTCTCTTTGAATATATACCAGAACCATGTTCATGGTCATTTTACCATAGTACAGCAGATTAACAGTTTCAAATGCATAACTATCACATCTATCTGGTTTTAGGAGCTTTTTGGAGAGGGCAAGTTGTGAGAAAAAAAGTAGGAAATTTAATATTCAATCTATTATTTTCCTCATTTGACAAGCCATTAAATAAAAATGCAATAAATACATAATTAAAAGGAAATAAATATATGTCTACACTGTAGAAAGTTCATACAGAAAGAACTGCTATAAGTACCTGTGTAACTGCAACTCAATAAAATTGTTAAATATTACTAATGAACTTTTTGTTTACAGTGTTCAGCATACTAGCAAGACTAATGTAGTGCTCTGTAATAGAGATTTAAATGAACTAAAATGCTTAAAAGTCCCAGTAAGCCTCAGATGTCTTCCTTTATGGAAAGGAAGAAAAGTGCATTTGTAACTGATGTACCACAAACGTATTAAGATCACTTGCAGGCATTTGAACAAAATACAACATAATGAGAGTTGAAAATAAAGTTGCTTTTCCTTCTGCAAATTGATCTCTTCCAAATACAGGCAAGGTTCATTTTTTTCCTTTTTTTCATGTCTTTTTTTTATCCAGACATGCAGAGATTGGGAACAGAAATGCATAAAAGTGTATTTGAACTCTCTGCCATTGCTGCAAGTTAAAAAGTTAAGAAAATACTGGGACCAGAGTAAAGTCCCACTTGTTAGCACCTAACTGAACTTAGGATAGCTATGGAGAGATGCCAGAGCACATGGAAGAAGTGAAGATGTTACCTATTTTAAATGTCAGTCTGTTTTGCAACACTCATTTACATTCTTCTGTCTCCTACAGTCATGCAACATATTTATACCTGAAATCATCCCTTTGCAGTGATCCATCAGGGATAATAATACTAAGCAAAAATATGTCTTCTATAGTTACCTAAACAAAACTCCATGCAAAATATACTATTGATTCATCCTACAAAAACAAACCATACAGCAACTCTTTTTATTCCCCTCTGAGGTGACAAGACTGAAATACAAGTTAAAACTTGAACAGGGGAAGTTTAGATTGGATATAAGGAGGAAATTCTTTCCTGTAAGGGTGGTGAGGCCCTGGAATGGGTTGCTCAGAGAGGTTGTGAATGCTCCATTCCTGGCAGTGTTTAAGATCAGGTTGGACAAAGCCTTGGGTGATATGGTTTAGTGTGAGGTGTCCCTGCCCATGGAAGGGGGGCTGGAACTAGATGATCCTAACATCCTTTGCCCTAACTATTCTATGATTCTATGATTCGAAGATCAGTCAAAGAAACTAAAACTGACAAACCCCAAACAAATACAGTAAGTTTTTTGCTGTTTACAACACTGATTAAAAATTTGAGATAATTATCCAGGGGTGAAATCACAACTCCAGGTGCCACCTTGAAACCAAGGAATGGTGCAATTTTTCCCTCTGTGAAAAACACAGCAGCAAATTCAATTTTAAAGTGACATTTGTAACTTAGCATATGCAAGAATACACTTTTTTTTGAGCACCTTTTATTTCTAAACTTGCCCCTTCCTTTCCTCATTTTCTTGGGTGTATCACATCAGTACCCAACTGTATCTGACTGAAAAGTAAAGAAATAAAATTCATTCTTTTCTAATATTTGTGAAAGCAGGTAGTAGCCATGGATGTCAGGCAGATCTCCCTGAGTAGTGGAATACAGGTTCCCCAGGCAGCTGTGACAACACTAGTACCAGAATGCAAATGCACATTAGACATGCTAATCTACATGGTGTTCATCACAGGACATGGATATTTGAAAGCAGAACAAAAAGGCGTCATCTGTCTAACCCACTTTTTCACAGATCAAAGAAGCTTTCCCTAGTACTTTTTCCATTAAGAAACTAAATTATGTAAACTTCTAATACATTTTGTAGAAAGTATTTAAAGTTGTCTCTATTTATAAGAAATTTCTGGATTTAATTTGTTTGGGACAAGAGTGAAATGTAGGCTTTCTTTGTACCTCTACAATAACTTCCACAACTCTTGACATGCTCCAGCCATTCTTATTTATCCAGAAAAAGCAGAAAAACTTTTCTGCAAGAAAATGCATGTTCTGAACAAGTATAGAAGAACTAAAGGTGTAAGCTGCAGGACTCTTCCTTCCCTTGCCTTGAATCTTGGTGTTTCACTACCACTCAGCTCCCAGCCTTTTTCCAATGTACAGAAACAAGATTGCCAACTATCATTAAAGGTCATTTAACAGCGTTCCATTTTTTCTCTTTTACTGAGTGAGGTTTTTCTGATTATATCATTTTTCCTATTAAGTCCTATAACTGCAGACTTAATAGAAGTCTGAGCCCAAAACCATCTGTTATTAGTGCAAGGCTGGTTGTGCAGGAAAATAAAGTGAAAATGCTTGGGTTTGTACAATGTAATTAACTGCCAAGTCCTAAGTATCATTTTTAAAAGAAAAACCTGACATGCATTATGTTAAATAGCAGCATTTGATGTGGAAACCTAAGAGGAATCAGAAATAATTTACAGCTGCTCTAAATGACTTAACTGATGACTATATCACACCTTATATCACCAGAGCCAAAGTAGAATTTGTAATGAAGAATTTTGCCAGAATCCAACAGAAAGAGGTACATGTACACAATGGTAGATCTTATAGGTTTCAGACAAAGTCACTGAAATCAGAGGTGTTGCAAAGAACTAAATGCCCAGGATTCAATCTGGGTTTCTCCTCCATGGCAGTAGAAGACAATCAAAACAGGCTGGTTTACATGTATTATTTTTATGCAGAGCTTATGTCCCTTCCATGGGGACAGACTTCACTGTTCAAATGTTCTCTGCCTCAGTAGGATGCCTTTAAAATATAATATTAAAAGAGTAGTAAGAAAAAGAATAAAATCTGAGAAGTACAAATTGGACATAAAATCTACAGTTTCATAACAATATGTCAAAGAAGAAAAAAACCCACAGTACCTTATTAGGGAAAATATGGAATAACCTTGCAGCATTCAACATGGCAGATATTATTGGGAATTTTTAAGTTGCGTTTAAGGAAGGCTCAAGTGAGCAATGGAGAATGGAAGTTTGTCTAAAAAGTATTTTTTACTACACTATGGCTAACTAAAGAGAACAGGACAATTAATGTTTATGGATCTATATCCTAATAAATAAAACGTGTGAAAATGCCAGATGAAAGCAGAAAATGAGATCTGAAATGAAGTTCCCTCTTGTAAGGAACGTCAGCCTAGGCATATATACTAGATGTTGCAGGCAGCTGCCATTAAAATATCAATGAACTTTATAAGTATTACACAACACAATTTCTTAACTAAAATGAAGGAAGAAAGCTGCATAAATATTCATCTGTCTTCCTGCTGTCAGTCTCAGATAACTAACAGAATGGTCAATCTGAAAGTCATTGATAAAGAATTAAAGCTGGAATATAATTAACGTATTTGGAAAATAGATCTGGTCAAATTATACTGATGTCATTTCTTGAGTAAGCATTTTTCTTACACAGAAGTAATAGTTAAATGTAAATTACCACCTGACATTTTTATAAGTGTATGAAGATGCACAACTTCAACATGACACAAGAGCTTCCTAGCTGGATGATCCGTTGCAAACAATTTCAAGTGATTTATCAGACATGATTTATCAAAGACAGGTCTACTGAAGTCCTGCACATTTATTTGCCACACACAACTCATTTTAATTCAGTAATCGCAAAAAAAAAAAAAAAATAATATATTGCCCAAGTTTGCAAATAGCATGAAACAAGAGCATGTGGCACATTTGAACTGGGACATGAGCTGGGAGCCAGCAAATAACATACTTAGGTTGACCACATCTAGAAGCAGAGTAGACTGTTTCTGAGTTAATTCATAGAATCATAGACTCATAGAAGAGTTAGGGTTGGAAAGGACCTTAAGATCATCAAGTTCCAGCCCCCCCGCCATAGGCAGGGACACCTCCCACAAAACCATATCACCCAAGGCTTCGTCCAGCCTGGTCTGTCACAAGCCCTGTGGGAGATTAATCATGGCCCAGCTGAAAATTTTGCCTTAAATGTACCACCACTGGCTAAGAAGGGAGTATCAGGTGGAATTTTGGTAGTCACAGGCAGCACAGGATTTGCATACAGGGTCCTGGCTAAATCTAGATATATGAGTGGTGGGTGGCTGAGGTAGTGGGTGAAGCCCAAAGCTCACCTCCTTAGTCCTTACATAGCTATCACAAGTTCACTGCTGTGTATATTCATCACAATGTTCCTTAGCTCAGATTCATCTACACTGCAGAAAAGCTTTGAACTGGTTCTTCTACAGCCTAGCACACAGAACAGCTGGGAACAAAGAGTGTAAGACACATTTTTTGTAGATGGAGGGAAAGCAGCAGTCTGTTTTGCTCAAATAAAAGTTGTCAATCTGAAGATTAGCCAAGAAAGTTAACCTTGGGGTGGCAGTGTTACTGGGGGTTTTGTCATTAGTTTTGTTTGTTGGTTTGTTTTTTTTTCACTGTCTAATTGTGTTAAAGTATAATCTGCTGGAAAGAATTCAAACAGTTACAAGTTATTAAACAATTTGAAAATATATGTTGAAGACTCAAGTAGATTACTTTACATGAAAGACAAGAAGTATTTGTACAGTCTTTACATATGGGAAACAAAATCTTCAGTTTAGCAAATAAAAATCAAGGACTGTAACTGGAAGGGAAAGAAATTCCAAGCAAAACCACAAGCATACTTTTACTTCCTGTGGAAGAGTGAGATGACTTGGACAGCTCATTGTGTTTTGTAATGGGTTCTTAATTACTTGCAAGTTTAACAGCAAAAGCATATGTTTTACTTTTAGTTCCATTTTTATTAGAAAAAAATATTTATTTTTATGAACAACTTCCTATCTGTTTTATTTAAAAGGAAAAGAGATGACTGCACTGGTACTTCTTGACTTTTCAGTGAAAAATATTCAAAAAACATATTAGACTGCATTAAGCGTGTCTAGGAAGATTTATGAAAAAATTCATTTAAAATACAACAGTGTTACAAAAATAGAAAAAACACTCTTCTGAAAAGTCTTCTCATGGAGGATATTGATTTACAGCCTCGTCAGCTTCCCAGCAATAAAGAGAGGGATGCTTAGTAGGTAGCATTCCCAAATAATCTCAGAAATAAGTTTGTGCATCTGACTGCTCATCATTGCAAAACTTCACAAGTCAAAAAGAGCAAATTATTTAGCATTTCTAGATTGACATCCAGCATACCAAAGAATTGCTGCAAGAATTGAATGAGTACATTTGACATTTTCTGTTCTTGATGGCTATATTTGAGAAACTGTATAGGTATGGTGCCTTTTAGATAAATTCAGTGACAAGAGAGATTACAAAAAATTATAAAAAAAAATTTATTTAGTGTTAAGAAGGAATTTCAACTGCTTAGGAAGATTATTCTTCCAAGCAGAAGGAAAACAGGTCAGTTTTCAATAGTGTGACTTATTAGTGTAGCTCAATTTTTTTGTTCATAGAATTTGAGTATAATTTGTATTTATAAAAAGATACTACTTAAGCAAATAATTTTAACTTTAAAAACGTGCAATAACCTCTTAGAAGAATGCTGTTCTCATTTTAACTTGTACAGAAGTCACATTAATATTAACAGATTTGAATTTGACTGAAAAGCTTGATTTGATTTAAGGGTTGTTTGGATTTTTTTTTTTCCCAGTATCATTCAGTACTATGCTAATTGTTAAAAACTGAACTCCAAATTAACAATCGCATTAAATATGTCTGGCTCTATTTTCAGCTCTAACATGTTTGCAATAAAATTGCTCTTTCAACAAATAAAGGTGGTAAGATTCATTGTTGTGGTGTTTTTAAAACCAGTGCCTCTGAACTCTGAAGCACAAGCATCCCAGGGGAGGAAAAATGACATCATTTTAGCAATAGAATTAGTTGTAAACCTTTCTCTAAAACTATGTTAGAAAGCAAAATTACATCACTCATGATTTTGCATGGCCATAATTTTGCATTGTTATCACAGCCTTCAGACATGTAACAGAATTACACACTAATTAAAACTAATACACAATGCCAAAAGAAAACCCCACAGCCAACCAAACCTTGCAAGAGTAGAACCTGAATTTCAAATATAACTAATAAAATGTGGGAAGACAGCAAAGATTATGGTCTTTCACAATCAGTACTTCAATTGGATGTACTTTTTTAGTGAGTCTTAGAAAGGCCAGACTTATATGAGAGCTGTAAATGAGAGATGAAGGCTACCAAAGTGGGTACAGGAAGAAACAAAGCAGCCACAGTGCACTTCAGTTAATCAGGATGCACTTAACAGGGAAATTTGCTTAATTGAGATGTTTCCCAAAGAAGCAATTTAAGACTAATGATACCTAATAGCAATAACTGCTGTTTAATAGGGATGGTAATTCCGCATAATAGGGATACCATCAGGTAATTATGGACAGGTCTAAGCTACTGACTTCTGCTGCCAAAGCTCTACCTGTCAGGCCTCTGAAGAGATGTGGTCCTTGATCAACATTATGAGGAAGAGAAATGTCAAATGCAAATTTTGGCTGTGCAAATCTATGCTTTAATAGGTTATCTTATGTTGATCAATAGGAAGCTGTTACACCCCTAATATATATATATGCATTAAAAGAAGAGGTTTCTGATACTTTTGCGCATTTTATATATATTTCTAGTTTATATCTAGGTAAAATGATCCTAAAGTCTTTCTATGTTCATTTTTCAACATATTTATTAGCTGGATTTATGCACAAAACACGTTAATATATGAACCCAATTCCAAACTGGAAAAAAAAAAAAACTGTCAAGAACTCAAGTATTCCGACCTTTTGTTCCACATTTATGCTAGCATTTATATTTTGGTTTGGGTTTTTTTTTTTGGTGCTGCAAAGATACTCAATGCTGGAAATAGCTTTTAGCTCACTTGTTAAGCCAAAATCAATGATGCTTTGATGAACAGGTTGCCCAAACTGGGGCCTGTTGCTCACAAAGAGTGATTGACCAAGAATGTGACAGGTCACTGCAACCTCCTGAAGAGCAACATCACTCATGAGGATCCTCCAGTGCAGGATGCTGTTACTTCGCCCCTGTGTCCTCATTAATAAAATCTGCTGTAATTGATCTTAGCTCATAAACACACTTCTTGGGTATCATTATACACAAAAGAGTTTCCCTTTGCTAACACTGCTTAAGCAACACAGCCTTCATCAATTACTCTTTCACTTTGTGCTCCTACACTTCTTAGTGTCGTTCATCAGCCTTCCAGGATGATAGATCAACAAGCACAGAAAGCAGGAAGTAGAAGCTATATGCCTAATACCACAGATCAACATCTTTATGATAGTAAACTTCTGAAAGCAAGAAAAAAGTTCACTGAAAAATATCAATAAGAAACATAAGGAGAAATCTGTAGGGCTTGACAAATGTTTGTTATTTACTTTGAGGTCACCAAAGATCATCTAAAAACTTTGGGGAATATTTTTCATAACTGCAATCTCCTTTGAGCTGGATATAATTTATCTAAGAGATAAAGGTGGAAGGGTGGCTCTGTACGCTTGAGGATTGAAGTCTTCCAACAAGTTAGGTATATTACTGTAGAGAAGGACAAACAGGTATATTTCACTACCTCAGGCTCTGAAGAGTCACAAGAAGACCACAGAACATAGAAGAAAATAATTTGAAAGTCTGCCGTAAAAGATATTTAAGAATACAAGGTGAACAACCAACAACTAGCAGTTTATACAGTAAATTAAGATATTTGTTCTCATCAACCTGTACACAAAGCAGGTATGATTTATACAGACCATTGAAGAAAATGTTTAATAGGATATATTTTAGTTGTTGCATTACTGGTAACGGTTTCTAATATTTCTCCTCTAATATGTATAAACACTGTACTAGATTTCCAATTGAATGATGCCCAGGGTAACTTTCCAGGGATACTCCCACAGTAACTTTCAACAGAGCTTCCAATAAGATGTTTGGAATTGAGTATTTCTATGTCAGTATGTATGTCTATGTGTCGATATGTGTCTTTTGGATGAGTGATACGTTCTTGAAAGAATAGTTAAAAAATTAGAGGGAAAAAAAATCAATATAAGGGGATCATAAATTACATTAAATAGGGTTGGTATAAATGTCAAGATCTGAATGATTTTCTTCCAAATTTGGCCGGACTGCCAACATCTCTCATTACACAACTGACTATTTTAGCATCCAACTGAATTCACCTGTTCTGTGTTATCCTACAGCTGGACCTGACCCTGAAATGCTGGCTCTTCCTGGCAATGAAATAGGCTCCCTGAAAGCAAGTATCTTCCAACCAGTAAATCTTAAAGAATGCATTTGTAACAAACTATTCCTAAATATAGTTTGTAAAAAAATTAAATTTTGGACCATGCAAGCATGATTTATTGTGTTACAGCAAAGAAGGTAAATAAAATCCCTTCTATTATGGGGGACAGGGGTAAAGTCTTCCTATCTACAAACAGAACCACTGCTGCTGTTTTCCCAATCACAAGGTATGCCCTGTGTCCTGCCATAGATATAACCTCAGCTGAGACTGCATTGAGACTTCATATGCACTTCTCTTATGCATGGAAGGAACACTTTTCCATATTACTGCCTGTAGAAGTTTTACACTCAGGATTCAACATTATTTTCCATAATATCCTGTGGGGGAAAAAAAAAAAAAAGAAAAAAAGAAAAAGTTTAACATAATTTGTAGGCAACAAAATGATGACACAAAGTAGAGGAATCTTAGACAGGAAGAGATAAACTAGCAAAGGATGGGGGTCCTGATTTCCAAGCTATTTATACATGTATTTTGTCCACTTAGATTTTTAAAGAAACCATTCAGTATCCAGACATGAAAAACTACAGAGGTTTATGCTGCCTCAGGGAAAAATAAATTAAAAAAAATATAAACAATAAGATGCTTCCTCCGCATTCTAGATACAGCATCTGTTATCTTGTGCCTTTTAATAAATTTTAAGGGACAAGTTTGTTACACCAGTTACATTATCATTTTTCAAGGCATTAAAAGGAAAACATAAGACATTTTCCAATTCTGCAATTGCCTACAGAATGCCTCACTCCAGAAGAGACAAAAGAGACTTCTAATTCACAGCTCTCAGCATGCAAGAATCTCCAATGAGCAGCATCACCAGGTATTGCACGCCAAGTTCAGGTATCAGTGGAAATTACCCTTAGCATAGTATCTTGTATTCAAGAGGTAGAAAGCCTCAGCTTCTAGTTCTGTTGCTAGCATGAGCCTGTTTTGATACAAAAATCTTTGCTGACTGTGAATTATAGATAGCCTTACCTCCCAATAAGAGGTAAGCCTTGTCTTTATCTACTAGACCACTGAATAGGAGGAGGCTGGAATGTGTGCCCTGTGAGAGGCAGCTGGGGCTGCAACTATGTTGGTTCAGCCTTAAGGAGATGGTTTTGGTGGGATCTAACGGCAGCCTTTCCATACCTACAGGAGGCAACATAGAAGACTGAGCCAGGTTAGTTATGGAGATTGACAGAGGAGAAAAGAAAATATTCATAAAAAGAATCAGAGTATGTTCAGACTCTATTTATGAAAAAGAGAAAAGTAACTTTTAATCAAGAGTATAATAAAGTATTGCAAAAAGTCACACGTATGGCCTGCAAAATCTCCATCCTTGGATGTTTACAAGACCCAAAGTCCTAGTGTCTGAATTCAGAGGGGTGTTCTTTATATATTCATATAAAGATTCTTTATATATATATTCATATAAGGTTATATATTCTTTATATATATAAATAACTAAAGAACCCCTTCCCTGTGAAGAGGGGATTGCAATAGAAATTGCCTTTCAAACCAGATGATGATTATTTAATTTCTGGTTTGCTCAAACACAACAAATCTTCCGTGCTTTAGCATGTAACAAAACGTCATGCAAATGGCTAGAAAATAAGCAAGTTAAAGTGAATTAATAAAGTAACATGAGAACAATGTAAATAAATATGAAAAATGAAAGAAACAATTTATTAGGAGGATTGGGAAAAAAATATCTGTTAAGGATGGGAGGAAAGAAGCAGTAACTTTGGGTCCTGAGCAACACTTTCAGAAAGCATAAAAAAAAGAAAAATGTGCATTGGAAAGAGAAAAAGTAAAAATTACATTAACAAATTAGCTAGCGGTCTAGTTGCAGAAGTAATACATGACAACATAGCTATGATTTAATTGTGGGAATAGACTCAAAGTAAAGATATTTTTTCATGTTTTGAAGGACGATGAGTGCTGATCAAGTCATTTTAGGTGGGAGAAGGACAATACAAATGTATGAGCCTTATATATCATCTCTAGTGCCCAGCAGTCACTAGGTCATGTAACTGAATAAATAGATAGCACCCTCAGTTCCATCCAGTATGTCTGATGAATAGCAAATGTCATAATTCATAGCAGCCAGGAGGAACAAACAATTTTGGTTGATACTGGGATTTTAAAAAAATTAAAAAAAAAAGAGAAAAAAAAAGAGAAAAAGAAGGAAAATAGGTGTTAGAAGGAGTACATTCAGGAAAGAAATAATGGAGGGGAAAAAATAATCAATGAAAGACATAGCCAACTAGTCAGCAAAAAGCACTTTGGACCAGATTTTCTCTACTGCTTTTGTGTTTTGGTAGCAGGGATGTTATGGGGGTGGCTTTTGTGAGAAGCTGCTAGAAGTCTCCCCCATGTCCAACAAAGCCAGTGTCAGCTGCCTCCAGCATGGACCTGCTGTTGGCCAAGGCTGAGCCCATCAGTAACAGCGTTAGCACCTCTGGCATAACATAGGTAAGAAGAAAACAAATAGCAATTGCACCCAAAAAGTGAGAATATGTGAGAGAAACAGCTTTGCAGACATCAAGATCAGTGCAGAAGGAGGGCAGGAGGTGCTTCAGGTGCCAAAGCAGACATTTCACTGCAGCCTTTGGTACAGCCAATGGTGAAGCAGCTGTGCCCCTGCAGCCAATGGAGATCCATGAAGGAGCAGATCTCCACCTGGAGGCCATGGAGGACCCACATTGGAGTAGGGAGATGCTGAAGGAAGCTGTGACCCCATGGGAAGCCCGTGCTGGAGCAGGCTCCTGGCAGGACCTGTGGCCCCTTGGAGAAGGGAGCCCACACTGGAGCAGGTTTGCTGCAGGACTTGTGACCTCATGGGGGACCCATGCAGTCTGCTCCTGAAGGACTGCACCCATGGAAGGGACCCACACTGGAGCAGTCTGCTCTTGAAGGACTGCACCCCATGAGCCTTTCATGGTATTTTCTCTCCCTTATCCAGCTGAGGAGGGTTGTGACAGAGCAACTTTGGTGGGCACCTGGGTCAACCCACGACACCTGCACACCACAAAGGAAATTTAAAGTGCTTTACAATCAGTAGTGAATTTATTTTGAACAGGAAAATTTTATAAAAAGAGCCCTGAAATCTCCTGCTTCAGTTCCTAGGAAAAGCAACTGGGAAATACTCAAATGAGAGGAAGAGGGCAAGGCAGAATTATTCAGTATAAATTGTTCTATTCACAGCATGTTTTCAGAGTTCCCTTTTGCATCTAAGCAAGATTGGTCCTGACTTCCAAAGTGAAGAACCCTTCCCTGTAGTTCACAATGATGGACAAGCAAGAATACCTCTTTTCCTCCACTTACTGTGACTGAGAGGAGCAATTTAATATTCTTTTTCACATCATATCAGAACATACCTTGTGGCTGAAACGGTCTCTCATAGGTACAGCTGCTTTAGTGTTAGAGCTTGCATCCAGCATGTGATTTTGAAGCAAATTTCTTGATCATCCCTGCTTCCTGTGCTTTCTCTGGTCCAATAATGTGAACCAGTCTTGGAGTGCACGAACTTGATACATTTCTGATGAGAGATAAATGGGAATAGGTGCTTCAAAGGTGCCTCTAGGGTACTCCCACTTCAGCCTAGTGGACCAGATTTCAGCTTGTCTGACAATAAAATACAAACTCTTTTAAAGAAAAGAAAACAAACCCCAGAACCAACAAATACTGATAAATAAACAATCCCACATTACATATGGTATACGCATAAAATCCTCAGTAATACTGGTTTCACTCTGTAGAATTTTTCCTGTTGATCTGTCTGTCCTACATGGTAATATAAATGTAGCAAATTAGTTCAGAATTAAGTATGCTTTAAAGCTACTAAGTTGCCATGTAATATATTAAAGCTAAAAATAAACCGAAGCCCTAGCCATGAAGCTTCAATCACAAAAGGCAGAATAAAAGATTCTTAACTATTTTACAATACTGTATTTAGCAATTGAACCATCAAAAAAGAAAGTAAATCCTGGAAGATCAAAAAGAACTAATCATCATAAATTTCTAACTTGTGGAAATCTAAGGACATGAGCTTATCTATCAGATCACCTCAAGGAACATTACAGGAGGAGACATAACCTTATTTCAATGCATACCAACATATTCTCAAACGTACTATGAAGAATTCAGAAAATCCCAGTGTTCATCAATTCTCATTGTGTGTAATTACCTGCAAAATGCCTAGATAAGTTTGAATCATTCAAGCCACTGGTGTTCTTCATGACCAACCACTTCTAATAAACATACATGATCAGTATCAGTGCTGCTTTCTTAACAGTGAGCTTGTAGAATCATCTGCAGAGACAAAAGCAGTAACAGGGAGAAACTGAAGCATGCCCTGTGGGATACTGCTAAGCAGTGCATTCATTAAGCAGTTCTTATGATGCCATAAATGCTTTAGTCATAAGAACCAAACATAAAATCCTAGACTTTCTAATACTCCAATAGGGACTACTTTGCTTTCTGCAATATACAGTTCTTCTTTTCAGAAAAAAAACATACCAGTAGCTATTTCTTTCTTAATGCAAATGATTTTGCCTTGGAACATGCTCAGAATATTACAGGTTTATATTTTTATTATCGCCCTTTATACATTTGGTTGACATAGTAAGACATTTAAACCATTCACCTAATTAAAACTGCATTAAAAAAATATCCCATGACATCATAAGGGAGCAAAATTATGAAAGGCATTATGGAACTGCAATGCTGTAACAGTTTGGAGCGGTTTTGCATATAGTGTTCTGTGAAATTAAATTGTTCCCATATTTTACAAAGACAATACAAAAAATATCTCATCCTGCAGGAATAAACAGGAAAACATATCTGACTCACAAAGCAAGTGTATTCCTACCTTTTCTAGGCAACAGGTATGTGGTAATAGGGGTATAAGGAATATAAGCATAAGAAAGAACATGTAATGGATCAAGTTTGCCTAGATGATCTTAGCTAATACTCATTTGTTTCCCTAGTAAAGCTACAGTCTAGAAGAAACAGTTATGGATGGGCTTAATCACACACTGTAGACTAGGAACTGACTAGTCTGGACATTAATGATATTCCTTTAAGGTCATGTCCATCTGTTATTCAGTTCCTGGTTAAAACAAAACAAACAAAAATAGACTGATGAACCTAAATGGATGAGAATTGTGTAGACTTTGAAAACAGATAAAATAAAAATCAGTATATAAAATGGAAACACATAATATTTATTTTAAAAATATGTATAAAATATAAAAACTATCTGCTCATTCTGAAGTGTGGTGTACTATAAAAAAGGCAAACATTCTGATCCTAATACTTCAAATGATCAAAAGAAATGAAGCAACCTACGTAACCAACATTTCAGTTCCCAGATTTACAGCTGATTGCTTATTAATTACTAGTGATAGCAAACATCTCTAGTCTTATCTATGGCCTCATCCCTGTACATCTTTTGAATTCAGGCATAAAATTTACAAGCCCTGGACCTCCACATGTGTTCCTGGTTCATGCAAGAGCATAAAATCTAATTCTAGTTAGCTGATGGGATCAAAGTTTAAATCGAATAACAAAACGCAAGCTTCTTAGTGTCATTAATCCTAAAACACAGTGATAGATTCACCAAAGTTTTTCCCTCTAGATCTACAGAATACACCATTTTAGGTCAATCATCAATTTAGCGGAGTGTTTACTTTACAAGTAAAGCTGAAACAGCATTCAGCTTTATGCAGAAATATCTACCTAAGCCATTTTTTTCAGACAGCGTCTCCCCCCTTTATGTAGAATAAGCAGTAGTTGCTTGGTTTTGATTTCTCCGTAATTTTTCTCTCTTGTTTTCCTTGCTAGTCCCAGCTGCCATAGTCTCGGATTTTTAAGTGCCCTACAGCACTACCTTGAATGTAGTTTCAAAAGAAAGTTATGAATAAATACAACTACTACCTGTTCTTAAATACATATCTTTTGGCTGAGTTGTCTTGCTGTGTGAAGTCTCGTTTACAGACTCATTGAGTATTGCAAGGATAACTTTGTCCCACTGTGAGGAATGGCAAAAATGCAATGAGAAGCATGTCTACCACAGTTGCACATATTTTGATCACCTAGAACAAAGCTTCAGTGCACTGCTAGTCAGAAACAAATTCAACAGAAAATTGCTGTTCGCATTGGAAATGTGTATCACAGAAAAGTATGGCAATGGGACCAAATCCTACAAAAGCCTGTCAAGCACAGGAGAATGACTCCAAACAGAATTAGAGTTCATCAAAATGGTGAGGCTGAGACAATTGTATTCTGTGATCTTTAACAAACAGGAGGGTGCAAAGGAGGGTTTCATTGAGAGTCTTTGTGATAACTAGTTAAACAATGCTTCCAGCTATTACCCTATGGTCTCAGAATGTCTTGATCAAATGACATGACTGTCCTGGGTTCAGCAGTAGCAGTCACTTTTCTCCTTCTTGGTAGCTGGTGCAGTGCTGCGTTTTGATTTTCGGGAACAGAGCTGATAACAATGATGTTTTGGTCTGGCCAAGGACTTTGTGAGTCTCATGATCTGCCAGGGAGGAGGGGAAGCCATGAGGAAGCAGAGACAGGACACCTGACCCAAACTGACCAAAGAGGTATTCCGTACCACAGCACATCATGCCCAAGATGCAACTGAGAGTTACCCAGAAGGGCTGGAAAACTACGGGGCTGGAGGAGGTATCAGTTGGTACTTGGTCAGGCTTGGGGGGGTGAGTTATTGGTCAGCTGGTGCTGAGGTGTTGCATTCTCTTCCCTTGTTATTTCCTTTATCATTATTATTATTGGTTGTAGCAGTAGTGATTTGTGTTATACCTTAGTTACTAAACTGTTCTTATCTCAACCTGTGGGAGTTGCATTCTTTTCGATTCTCCTCTCCGTCCCTCTGGGAGTAGGGGGAGGGCAAGAAGGGGGGAGCGAGTGAACAAGCTGGCTGGCTGGGTTTAAACCACGACAATGACAAATACCTGTAACAAAATTCAGTGCTTGACATTGTCAATAAAACATTGAAACTAGAGAAACGGGAAAGAGAATTTCAAACCATTATAAGTGGATTAGAAAACAAGTATTGTTTTGTTTGTTTTTTTTTTGGTTGGTTGGTTTTTCTTTTTTTTTTTTTTTTTAATCATATCTCTTTAGGATGGATTAATTCTCTTTCAAAACTGAAAGTTGGTTATGGAGCATTGAGGAAGACAAGATGTAGTAGTTTGACTTTTAAGTCTTGCTCCATCATGGACCAAGACTTAATTCCCATTTTGCTATTGAAGCTACTATTTATTATAGGTTCAGAAGACCTAGAGATGTCTGTAGTTACAGGTACATAAAATGTGCTACTGTTTCAGTCTAGTGATTTGAGCTGTAAAGTAAGGGTAAGAAACCAGTTTATTTCTTTTTGTTAAGTTTATTTACTGTGAATAAAATAATAGCCAAGTTCTGTGGCTAAGCTCTCTATTTTCAGGGTTTGTCTGATTGCATTCAGTGATTATTTCAATTCAAGTCTCTGTAAAACCAATCACAATTGAGATATTTCTTCACCCATAGTCTAACTAATGTGATATGGTCACTAACCAATTCATTTTTTTGCATTTGGAGTATTTTTGTGATATTTATCCCTTAGATGCCTGGCAAACAGTTAGATAGAGTTAATATTTGGGGAGATTAAGAAAAGAAGAACCTGGATTTAGTAAGTATCTAGCAAAATGCTAAAAGGCAAATGCCTTGTCTCGAATTTGAGATTTAATCCAATTGAGTCAAAACTCAGCTTGAAACCAACAGCCAATTCCCTGGAAGTGCTTTAAAGCATTTTGTAGTGTTGAAAGAAAAAATCCTCAGTGATGTGAAAAGAGAACTGAGAAAGCTTAAAAAATATAGTGATACATGTTTTGTATTTGATTTTGTCAGAATATTACTTTCAAAAACATAGGAGAAATAAACAAAGAGGCAGGTTTTTAATAAGAGCTTAAACAGTAAGGCCTGGTTTAAGCCATTTAAAATGTAGAAGTTAGTCATTGGACTTAGTTAATTTTATCTGACAGAAAAATAACTGCAGCAATGTTGCAAGATATCCTTTTTACATGTGAAAATTATGATATGGAAAATAATAGGACCGTCTAAGGTGAAGAAAAGAGATTAGTATCAGAGGACATTTTTTGCATAAGAACATGAAAATGAAAGTTAAAGTCACAGTACAAATGAATTAGAAAAAGGACTGGTAATGCAATTAAGTCAAATGGATCAAAAAGAAAAATGTGGTTACCACTTAAGATAACGAGATAAACTAAAATAGAATTTGGAATGGTATCAAAATACCATGGTAAAGAAAATTAATACTTGTGGTTTTAGACATTGATGAAGACTTAATATTGGCATGTGCCTAGATAAATTTAGCAATAAATGGGAGAACAATAGAATATCAGAACACCACACTCCATTTGAACAAAAATAAAATTGTGCAACAATGTATTATAAGTCAAATTAGAAACATCTCCTCTCTTTAACGCCTTCATATTCATCACAAAGTTTTCAGCTATTTATAGACTTTACAGAGGTTAATCGTTCTTGATCTAATTTCCCATGCCAGGTTTCTGCCTTGAGGGAGTTTTACTTCATGAGTTTCCTTAAATACATTCTGGACTTTCCTGAGAATGAGGAAATATGTTGTTTTTCTGTAAACGATACGGTCACTTCCTTTTTTTTTTTTTTTCCATGAAATAGGCAATTACACATGGAATTGTCATAAGATTTTGGGAAAGCACACAGACTTGTAAGGGACCCCTGGTATAGAAAATTTAGTTAAAAAATTGCAAATGCTGACTGGAATTTCTGACTACTGCAAATTTGGGTGAAAAGGATTATCTGAAATTAGATAAGACTTGATGAGCCAGAAAACTTAAGTGAGCCTTTAAAACAAGGAGGTAAAAGGGGAAACACACTAAGGAAGAAACGAGACAGGGTACCAAAGTTTGGAAAAGGGCACCTGTTAAGCACAGAGGAAAAAAATAAAGGATCAGACCCACATGCTCACATGCTATTGCATAAGTTAACTATTCATAACTGAAGGGAGTAAGAAATTTGCACATCCTGGTAATCAGCCTCCTTATACTTTTGCCCAGTGTCTCTAGGTTTTTGATCAACCCCCTGTATGTTTTTGTCCTGGGTTCAGCAGTAGCAGTCATTTTTCTCCTTCTTGGTAGCTGGTGCAGTGCTGTGTTTTGACTTTCGGCCTGGGAACAGAGCTGATAACGATGTTTTGGTCTGGCAAAAGGACTTTGCGAGCCTCATGCTCTGCCAGGGAGGAGGGGAAGCTGCGAGGAAGCAGAGAGAGGACACCTGACCCAAACTGACCAAAGAGGTATTCCATACCACAGCACATCATGCCCAGGATGTAACTGAGTTACCCAGAAGGGCTAGGAGACTGCAGGGTTGGAGGAGGTATCGGTTGGTGCTTGGTCAGGCTTGGGGAGGGCAAGTTATCTGTCGGCTGGTGCTGAGGTGTTGTATTCTCCTCCCTTGTTATTTCCTTTATCATTATTATCATTGGTGGTAGCAGTAGTGGTTTGTGTTATACCTTTGTTGCTAAACTGTTCTTATCTCAAGCCGTGGAAGTTGCATTCTTTTCAATTCTCCTCTCCGTCCCTCTGGAAGTAGCGGGAGAGCAAGAAGGGGGGAAGTGGGTGAACAAGCTAGGTTTAAAGCACAACAGTTTTTCACATGTTTTTATCAGGAAGGTCTTCTTTCCTTCCTGCACTATAGAGGTTTTACAGGTAAATGGAGTGCTGTAGAAAGAGTTAAAAAAAAAAACAAAAAAACAAAAAACAAAGACAAACCAACAAAACAAAAAAAAAAAAACAAAACCAAAACCAAAACAACAGAAAAGAAAAAATTAGGTAATGCTATAGAAGAAATATGGAAAGAGTAATAAAGGAAGGAAGCAAATGAAGAACTAGATAACAAAGAAAGGGAAAGGACTGAGGAAGGGAAAGAGGGTTTGATATAGGTGAAATCTGAGGGCAAAATTGGTAAAAGAGTAGTCACTAGACCATGTAGGTTGGAAAGGAATTTTGGAGATCATCTAGTCTAAACTCTGCCAAAAGCAAGGGCAACTTTGAAGTTACAGCAGATTACTCAGTGCTGTGTTCAGTTAAGTGTTTTAAATCTCCAGCAATGAAGGAGAAATTTTCAGCAATGAAATAATTCTGGGAGCCTGCTCCTGGGCTCTATGCTCATTGTGAAAACATCTTTTTTTCTTATATCCAGAAGGAATTCCCTTTGTGGGCATTGCTTCTTGTCCTTGTAAACCAATCTAACTTTTCGTTTGGTGAATCCTATTTAACTAACTGTGAGAAAAAAGAGAGAAGATAATTTGTCTTCCAGATTCCAGGCTGGATTTCCAGAGTCTATGTAATAAGAAACATAAGCAAAATGGAAAAAGAAATTACCAATGGGCAATGGAGAGGAACAGTCCTTCCCTCTCTTCCTTCCAAACACGTATTGCAGTTGCAAATTATTGGGTCAGAAATTAACTTAAAGCCCCACAATGCTATATCTTTAAAAATCACTTTTAGATTAGGATTATAATTAAAACAAACATTACTAGCAGATAAAATGAACTGTGTGAAAATAAATGGCAGAGCTGAAGTTTACCTGCTGAGTGGAGGCTAAGCATGCCATATGTTTAGATACATCTCCATAACCATAGTGGATGTTTAAAGTCTATGACAACAATGTATTTTAAAAAGAATAGACCTAAATATTACCAAATGTTCAAAAAGAGGAATTACATAGTAGTACTAGTATATACTGAAACAGGCCAGCTGGCCTTTGTCTTGTCCTTTCCTGCTTCTGTCTCATTGCCCACTGATGGCAGTGTCACATTTTAAAGTAATGATTTTCATTCAAGGCTTTGAAAAACTGCATAGATATTCCCTGACCATGACCCACCAACAGAATTCTAATTTCCAGAAATGTGCCTCCAAATAAATAGTTTTTACATATTTGTAAAATTACTACAATCTAATACTTCTTGAAAGACAAGTAACAGCAAGCACTAAAGCTGAAAGTGATGTGACAAACAAGGCAGCACACTGTAGTGAAACAATTCAAGCTTGTAATTAATTTCTATCTTTAAATTCCCATCAGTAATGTTTAGTTAGAAGACTCTGATGAGGGTGGAGCTATCAAGAGAGAGACTTTCTGTTACAAAGGTTGCAATACTGTTTGCATATTTACTATGGAAGCCACCAGATAATGATTCAGAACAATAGACAAGGGAAACCTTTACAAATATCTTTATTTAAAGTAATCTCAACAGTATTAGTATTCCTTATGAAATATATTTGATATTACTATGGCAGAAATCATCTTTGTGTTTCAAGTCAATGAAAAGCAGGAAAATCACCTTGTAACACTAAATTCAGAAGTATAGAAAGAATCCATAAATAGGTCACTGTACATATTGTTCTAGGGACTTCCTTCATGAATCTCAACATGCTGTAGCAAGGCTTATTTGAAAGGATTCTGAAAAAAGAGGCAAATATACCAGCACACAGGGAATTCCAATTTCATATCTGTACCACAAGAGGCCAGTTATGGATGATTCCCGATGCCATTTTCCTTTGAACACAATCCTGCTCCCAAAGCTTTATCACAATAAGGAAGAATGTCAAATTGACATCTTGCTCCAGGTGTTAAATATCCCATGTCAATGCCAAGTAAAAGAGACTGATCAAGTAAATAATTCCATTCTATTTTCCTGTTAGAAATATTTGGGCTATAATTTCTTTCTTCTTTTAAGTGGTATTATGCAGCAGTGAAGGAACTCTTTGTGTGTATGTGTATATACACACACATATGTCTCTGTGTGTTTCATAGAATCATAGAATATTTAGGGTTGGAAAGGACTTAGATCATCAAGTTCCAACCCCCCGCCATGGGCAGGGACACTTCCCACTAAACCATGCAACACAAGGCTTCATCCAACCTAGCCTTGAACACTGCCAGGGATGGAGCATTCACAACCTCCCTGGGCAACCTATTCCAGTACCTCACTACCCTAACAGGAAAGAATTTCCTCCTTATATCCAATCAAAACTTCCCCTGTTTAAGTTTTAACCCATTACCCTTTGTCCTACCACTACAGTCCCTAATGAAGAGTCCATCCCCAGCATCCATATAGGCCCCCTTCAGATACTGCAAGGCTGCTATGAGGTCTCCATGCAGCCTTCTCTTCTCCAGGCTGAACAGCCCCAACTTTCTCAGCCTATCTTCGTACGGGAGGTGCTCCAGTCCCCTGATCATCCTCGAGGCCCTCCTCTGGAGTTGTTCCAACAGTTCCATGTCCTTTTTATGTTGAGGACACCAGAACTGCACACAATACTTGAAATGAGGTCTCACAAGAGCAGAGTAGAGGGGCAGGATCACCTCCTTTGACCTGCTGGTCATGCTCCTTTTGATGCAGCCCAGGATATGGTTGGATTTCTGAGCTGCAAGCACACACCGCCGGCTCATGTTCACTTTCTTATTGACGAACACCCCCAAGTCCTTCTCCACATGGCTGCTCTGAATCTCTTCTCTGCCCAGCCTATAGCTCTGCCTGGGATTGCCCCGACCCAGGTGTAGGACCTTGTACTTGGCATGGTTAAACTTCATGAGGTTGGCAGCAGCCCACCTCACAAGCGTGTCAAGGTCCCTCTGGATGGCATTCCTTCCCTCCAGTGTATCAACCGAACCACACAGCTTGGTGTCATCGGCAAACTTGCTGAGGGTGCACTCAATCTCACTGTACATGTCAGTGATGAAGATGTTAAACAAGACCGGTCCCAACACCAATCCGTGAGGGGCACCACTCATTACTGGTCTCCAGCTGAACATTGAGCCATTGACCACAACTCTGTGTGTGCGGCCATCCAGCCAGCTCTTTCTCCACTGAGTGGTCCATCTATCAAATTGATGTCTCTCCAGTTTAGAGACAAGGATGTTGTGATGTTGATATACAGTTTATGTATTTATATACATATACATATACATAGAAATGTTGCATGTAATATATTTTTCTTTCTTTACGCAAGAAAAATAAGTATCCATTTGGAGGCTTATTTTATTTTTTCAGCAGTGATGTGAAGAAATATTAAAGTTTCCATTAATGTTTGTGTTTGGTTTTGTTGGTTGTTTTTTTTTTTGCATAAGAGTATGGACAGGACAGAACACAACCCCTATATGTCCAACAACAGCTGGAATAAATGTAACACAGAGTCAGAAAGATGATCATAAAGTCCTTTGAGCATCTTTGATGTTGAAGCATCTTTGTATTGCATGTTTTCCAAACCTCTACTCTGATAAGGGCTTCAGAATTACACTAATGACTGCTTTCTTTCAAACACAAGCAGCCAAAAATTAATGAGGTATAGGGCAATTCAGCTCTGTGCCTGTGGTCTTCCTGGGGAGGGAAGCCAGTGGAGACACCAGAAACTGGTGTGAGCTGTGGTGTGAACTGTTGTGCTGTTGTGCTGTGTTTCCATCTTAGAAAAAAAAGAGAATGAGGCTTTTGCTAGTACTGCTTATTTTTCTCCACTGTGTCTAAAAGGAGTCAGAACAAGCAGCTCTGATCTCTGTGGTAAAGGTAGGTTAAGTCAATTTTACACCTTAAGCTTCATACCATGAAATTGCTCTTTCAGGATCTCCTCTACTCTGTCACACAATACCTTCCTTACTCTTACCCATTTACATTTTGAAATATCTAAGGTTACTTGCCTTTACTGCTATGTTGAAAGGTTGCTTTTATCCATTTATCCATTACTTCCTCTTTGTTCTTGACCAATGCATAGCTGCAATATGCAATATATTCTTGAGCACCATCTGCTGGTACTAATTCCACATCTGAAATAGCTAAAACTATATAGACATAAAGCATGCTTGTAACATTTCCTCTGGACTGAATAACCTGGTATTCAGTAACCTTGGTGAAATGGAGTAATATAGTGTTTATGCAAGTGATCTGGCCTGATTCACAAAATACATGCTGATCTTGGCTGGAGAAGGGGAAGAGATAATATTTCTTAGTACAAAACTGTAACAAGGAGAATAATTGAAAATTAGCATCTCTACATATCTTCTGGTATGCAGAATTCATCTTCTATTTCATACTACCTGTATAGCAAAATAGCACTTTAACTGTCATATTATTAAGGACACCTAAGGTTTTATGTCAAATGCATATAGTTTATTTCAGAGGAACAAATTTTAAATATTTTTCCAAACGTGAAGGAAATTATTATGACAGCTTTATAGCAAGAGAAATTGTATGCCTGTAAAAACGGCTGATCTCAACCTGTTGACAAATCTAGTTAAAACGTGCTGCCCCAGAAGACCTCCATTTGTAATTTATGCATTATTTCAGAAGGGGTGGGAGTCTATGTTGAGAAAGGAATAACATGCTTTTTTAAATTCTGCCTCAGAGCTGCTAGCAAGAACTTTGATTTATTAAAAATGAAATAAATTCAAGCACCTATTTGGAGTCCCCAGCTTTTGTACAACTTGTTACTCCCATTTCAGATGCCTGTGACATTGAAACTAAGCTAGCTATTTTCTCATCCCTACAGCCCTGTTCTCACACTGGAAATGTGAGACTACAAAGCCAGGGTAACAAATTATTTCTGATGAAATCTTTTGACAACTGCCCCTGTCATATTTGTATGCAATTAAGCAAAATTGCTAAAGAAAAACTTATGATCTGTGGTTTAAAAAGAGGCTTCTTCATGTCTTGTTTGGCACAATGGCATCCAGGCCCTGAGATCACTTGTTAAATGCTGTAATAGTGTTCTTGCTCATAGTGAAGGCATTTTCGTACAGGATCCAGCGTGACATATTCAAACCACTTGCTGCAGTCCCAGTATATAAGAAACTAAGGGTTGAACCAAAACTCCATCTCCCTCTGCAATTCACAGGAGGCTTTTAAAGAGTTCACAGGATGTGAGTGAAATGATACAGATAGAGTTTTTGAGAACTGGAAGCTGCATCTGGACCTCTGCTTTTTTGTATTTCCTATGAAAATACTTATCATAAATGCACCTTGCTGCTTTTAGAATCCATTTATACTTCTGGCCTCTACAGTTTTTCTTGGTAATGAAATCCAAAGTGCAGTTATATGTGGATAAGAAAAACTACTACTTTGCATTTATTTTAAATCTCCTGTTTGATAATTTCTTATTATTCCTTTTCCACTCTTCTATTGTAAACCACTGAATGAAAACATATTTGCTTTTTCCAGACCATTCATAATTTTGCTGATTTCTATGATATACCCATACCACATCATTACACATAAGGAAAACATTACACATCTGATGATTCTTGTGCCTTTTTCTACAGAACCTCTGGTGGAACTTTTCCTGCCTGTATTATATCCTGAGCCACCTTCTTGTAAAGTCATGCTTGATGTATGCTTTTGCATGTCTCTGACTTGCTGTGGACTGCTGTGTGATTGCAGAAACATTACAATTCTCCTTTTTGTACCTATATTTGGGTATAATACCTTCACATGAACTGTTTTATAATAAAAATGAACAGATCAGCAACAGTGCAGTTTACATATGTGAATACTAGAAAGTTGAATTTCTTTTTTCCTATCTTTTCCAGTTCCTTTTCATCTCAGTTCTGCTGTCCAAAGCTTTTCTACCATTGACACATTTCTGCTCCTCTTGCTGGTTGGTTATATAAAGGTCCAGGTTAGCTGCAGTCTAAATTTCATGCATTGTTACATTTAAGAGGCTGCAGACTACATCTGCAAGTATACTCTTCTGCTAGGAGTTTGCACTGGTTTCATTGCTCTTACATTTCTGTTACTATGTCTCTGTTCTAGTTCTATGATCTTTTGAACTTTGATTAACTAAAATATAGCAAAGCCAAAATTAATCTTTTATTCCTATTTTTGTGGATCATAAAATCAATGCCATAGTTCAACATGGGTGGAGGAAGAACTTGTTCAGCTGAAGTCCAAACAAAACTGAGTGTCAGCTGCAAATAAGTCTGCTCTATAGAAAAAAAAAAAAAAGTGTGTTTTAAATTGGAAAATCAGGGTGATTACTCAACTAAACTCACTCAGGTACAGCACTCCACAGAGCACACTCATTCGCTGGAAAGAGCCAGACATTCATTGCCATTTGCTTTAAGACTAATTTATCTTTAACTGGTGTCCTGCTTCTTCTGAGGCCACTGACAGCTCTAAATTGCATTACACAGAACAGAACATGCTTTGATTTATTTATTGCGGTTGAGTATTTTCAGCAAGCTGAAAAAAAAAAAAAGTAATTTTTATATGCTTAACTAATTTGTAATACTGATTGATAGCCATGCAACCAGGATCTCCTAAATGTGAAATTATGTGTCTCAGTGGAGTTTTAACCTGTAAATAAAGCGAAAAGCAATTAATGAAGTGAATTTGTATTCTGTCCTGAGAGAGTGAATCAGGTTTGTTAAATTCCATGTGTATATTCTTGTTCAAATACAAGTCAAAATAGGCTAATTTACATTGCTCTGTAATTTATTTTTCCCCTCTATTTTCATATTATATTTCAAAAAATAGAACCCAAATATTTTAAATAGCATTGAACAACATTTATATGGATTCAGACACAATATTTAAATACTGCTGTTAATTATCTCTTAATTACAGACTTAGGACAGTTTGATGCTGGAGAATTAGGATGCTTATCGTCTGTGAAATCCACTGGTTTGTTTTTGGTAAAATCTCTCTGAAATTTTACAAAATACCCATTAAACACAAAATTTCATTTGTTGTTTTATTTGTCAGTAGAGTTTTGCCAGTTTTGGTGGATGTCCAATTGTCTCATGGCTAAATGAATGGTGCCTGAGTTCTGCGTCCAGATCTGCTGTGGACTTCATGCTAGTAACTCTTGAAGGCAAAGCATTTACTGAATATTGTTCAGCAACACACCACATCACAAGCATATATCTGATAACTGTAATTACTCTCACCATTCTGTTAGTTGTTTGGTTTTGCTCTGAAATGGATTAGGAATTCTTCCAGAGCCAGTGACAATAAAGACCTAAGAATGAGGCTTTTATTTTTTCTCTCATTAGTTCCTGCCTCCCATTTGCCTGAGGGCAGTCTGGAGACAGGTTTAGTGTTTCCTAACATACCATGAGAGAGAAGTCAAAATGTGGTTAATTGTCACACATACTAAGGCTGAGTGGGGATCACAAGAATGACCATGTAGTCATGCAGACAGATTCCTATTCAAACAAAGAGAAGCTGAGTAAATAACCTCCTTTTCAGGAAACAGATAGACTATATTGTCATACAATTTGCAGTGCATGTACTACAGCAGGCAGTACTGCTTGCAGTTCTACTTTTCCCTTCTCCTGTCTTGGTAAAACCCACTTAGCATGAGTATAGCTCGGGTTTTGTTGGTGAAAATAGTCATCAACGTGCCCACTATTTTCATCGGCATGAATTGATCATACTCTTCCTACCAAAGACCATGATCCTCCTTGGTGTTTTCTGTTTTCTGCAGGGTGTTATAGTATCTGTGGCAGACTACCCCACAGAAGACACCCCAGAAACTGCTATGTTGGCAGGCCAAATATCCTTTGCTTTTTGCATCTGTTGTGATAGGTAGGAAGATAGCAAGTCATTTCCAAAGAGTCTCTTTCAGCTCTTGGGATGTGACAGGGTTTCTTTATAACTGATTGCACAAAGTCTGGTGAGAGTTAATACATCCTTAGGAGAAGGACTGAAGTGTAACTGAAATGGTCACAGAATAATGTGAGGAGGAAAATCATTTATTTTGAAGAAATTGTATTTCTCTTTAAAAGTGAAATGTTAATCAGTGTGAGATAAACACTGGGAAAGCCTGTCCTGATATCACGTACAGGCAGAGGGGTCACTGCTGAGGTCATGGAGTGATTATAGGGTACTCAGGAAGACTGCACAAGACTCTTTATGGGATGCTTAGGGAGGAATCAGAGTGGAGGAAAGGGATGGGAAGAATCAAGTGCAGGAAAATAGAGTGAATGGGTTGGGTGTGAACAGCTGGCAGGTCAGTACACTTGTCTGATTATGCCCTGTGCCTGGTGCCTTCAATTAGTCCTGGCTTCTCTTGAAACTTTGTTTTTTACCTGTTTCCTCTGTAAGGGACTCTGTATGGACATGATGGTGTGTTTGTGTATGGGGGGCTGAGTACAGCCACTAGAATATGACCAGGATCGTAGTGACTGTGCACCAGCACCTGGAGTGACTGGGAGCATGCACACATAGGGGTCAGCCTGTGACTGTGTGTGTCTGTCTCTGGGAGACAACTGAAAACCAGAATGCTGTGGTTTAAACCCAACTGGCAAGTAGGTATCCCACAGCTGCTCACTCACCTCCCCCTCTGCTCTGGTGTGATAGGGAGGAGAACTGGAAAAAAAGGTAAAAACCTGTTGACTGAGATAAAAACAGTTTAATAACTGAAAGAAAGTAAAATATAATGATAATAAACCCAACAATACTTAAAATAAGAACTAAAAAAAAAGGAAGGACTAAAAAAAATACCACCCACAAGTAATGCACAATACAGTTGCTCACCACCCACTGATATCCAGCCAGACCTAAGCAGTGATCAGTTCCTTCTGCATAACTGCCCCCAGTACACTGGGCATGACGTGCTGTGGTATGGAATATACCTTTGGCTAGCTCAGGTCAGGTCTCCTGCCTCCGCTCCCTCCCAACTTCTTGTGCCCCTCCTCACTGGCAGAGTGTGAGAGATTGAGAAGTCCTTGATCAGGGTAAGCGCTACTGAGCAACAACTAAAACATTGGTGTGTTATCAGCATTGATCTCACACTAAAGCCAAAACACAGCACTGCACCAGCTGCTGGGAAAAAAAATTGACTCTATCACAGCTGAAACCGGTAGCTGGGCAGATAGTGTCTGAGTCTAGTTGCTGGAGGATCCACAATGTTTATATATGCTGTATACATGTGTTTATGTGTGTGTACCTGTGGGGCATACAAGCTGAGCCATGCTACTGTTTGGAGCTGAAGGCTTGAAGCTGCAGTAGCCTATCCCTTGCTGTGGTCCTGGATTTGGCAACCCCTAACACTTATCTGTAGGAGTGCATAGTCCCAGATAATATACAGCAATTCCACGACACATTTCATAAAGGGATGGGGAATTCTGAGTACATCCACCAAATGCTTTTCACCATGAAGTAACAATGACTTCATCAGCCGTAGTAATTCATTGCACCTAGGAGCTTGGAGGTCTGTGAACAGATCCTCAGAGACACATCTTCAACCCAGCTGAAGAAAATTCTGCATAGTGGCTTCTTTAGAGAAACAGGCTTTGGGTTTGAGTTCTGCTGCTTACTTTATTTATTTCCAAAAATCAATATTCTTGTCAAGGGAAGGCCAGAAGCTATAGGATAAAATTAAATAGGATGTCTTCTTTTCCAATACTTTCACCATTAGCTCACCATTAGGGGAACTTCCTTGAACTCCTGTCTGCTCATCAGCAACAGGGCAGGAACTCCACTCTCCCAAGATATTATTCCAAACCTTTATGCTCTTTAGGGAAGCAAAGAATTGTTCTGGACTAATACGACATCCTTACTTGACTAGAGATTTCCAATCTGCTGTAAATCACATGGTCTAAGCCAACCTAAAAATATAAATTACAAAAAAAATAAATTAGAAAAACGGAAATTCCATGAAAATTTTATTGTACATACATTGCTTGAACATGCATTTCTGTTAGGTCTGGTCAAATAAGTTCCAAAGAAACTCTTCAGGGCATAAAACCTTTTTATGGCCTTACAAATCTATGAATTTCAGTGACACAGCCAGCAGGACAGTTCATCTAGGAGGTCTAAAGGAAGTGGAACTTGAGTCCATGTGCTGGATCTTTAGTCTTTCAAAGAGCTAGCTGCCTCAATAAGACATTGAAGAAATTACAGATCATTAAGGAAATTCCATCATTTTATTTTTCTTCAAACATGCTCTAAGAGAGAAATCAAATAAGCAGGCCTAGTTCAATGAAATATCAGCATATGTTAAATTATTTTGTTACAATCATGAAAACAGGCTACAGGTTGAACAAATGCAGCCCAATACAGTAGAAAGTGTCTTCCACTGTTTAATAGACTCTGAGATGTTCTCCATGATGAAAAAAAAAGGAATAAATATCCCAGATAGCTCTATATACACTGCTGTACTCTGTGCACAGTGCACACCTCTGAAGAGTTACCAAAACTTATGGTAAAGATGGACAGTGGGATTGAGTGCACCCTCAGCAAGTTTGCTGATGGCACAAAGCTGTGTGGTTCGGTTGATATGCTGGAGGGAAGGAATGCCATCCAGAGGGACCCTGACACACTTGTGAGGTGGGCTGATGCCAACCTCATGAAGTTTAACCATGCCAAGTTCAAGGTCCTACACCTGGGTCGGAGCAATCTCAGGGAGAGCTACAGGTTGGGCAGAGAAGAGATTCAGAGCAGCCCTGTGGGGAAGGACTTGGGGGTGTTGGTCGATAAGAAAGTGAACATGAGCAGGCAGTGTGTGCTTGCAGCTCAGAAAGCCAACCGTATCTTGGGCTGCATCAAAAGGAGTGTGACCAGCAGGTCGAAGGAGGTGATCCTGCTCCTCTACTCTGAAGGGGGCCTATAGGGATGCTGTGGAAGGGCTCTTCATTAGGGACTGTAGTGATAGGATAAGGGGTAATGGGTTAAAACTTAAACAGGGGAAGTTTAGGTTGGATATAAGGAGGAAATTCTTTCCTGTTAGGGTGCAGGAAAGGCACTGGAGTAGGTTGCCCAGGGAGGTTTTGAATGCTCCATCCCTGGCAGTGTTCAAGGCCAGGTTGGACGAAGCCTTGGGTAGTATGGTTTAGTGGGAGGTGTCCCTGCCCATTGCGGGGGGGGTTTGGAACTTGATGATCTTAAGGTCCTTTCCAACCCTAACTGTTCTATGATTCTATGATTCTATGTGATAGTCAGTGTCAAGTAACACTGCTTCCTTATGGAACTCACTAGTATCAGCATACACAGTGCTACATCAGTAATTCCATACCGAAAGTCTAAGGCTTGATTGGATTCTGTAGGTTTTCAGGGCACTCATAGTATCCATTTGCAATACATGTTTAAATGCTAATGACAGAAATTCTCTCATTTTTCATCACTTCATCACTTGACTTCCAGTAAATTCAAGTATTTTCCTGAATATGGTGAGAGATTGAAAACACAAAACTCTTTACTGTTGTATTCTCATTGTCTTTGCAGCACCTTAGCACTGTGAAAGTGCAATATTTTTCATGTCTTGCTGTAACTGTAAACCTACTTTGAAACTAATAAGATTTATTTTCATTTTTTTTCTCTTTGGTTATGTATCACTATCACTGGTCTCAGCACATCTTGGAGAATTGCTTCCAGCTGTTCCAAACAAGGCAAGCATAAGCCATTCCTTCTCACAGGTCATCTATGATTTTATTATATCAAGAAAAAATGTGCATTTTAAGAAAGGCTCTAGATTTCTCAAAACATAATATTTTTAGTTTATTATACCTTCAAACATATAAAAATTTGTATAGTAACATTTCTTGAAATCTTACAGCAATAGTTTATATGTACAAAGCATCAAATCCTGTGAAAGGCACCATACTTTTTTAAAATCTTGTTGAAGCTACAGAAACAACAGCCTTTTTCCTATCTGCAGAGATGCAATCTGTTTGTTTCCACTATATTGTACACAGATGATAATGCCAACCAGTTGTCTGAAAAATTTATGGCAATTAGTCTAACTGCTATATGGAAGAGATCCATACAAATGGTGTAATGAAGGCACACAGTAAAATTACTTATTATTTTTGTTATAGTACTATGAAAGAGATAGGCCAGCACTTTATCCATGAAGATTTTGAATTTATGACATTTGTGATGTGAAAGTAGGTTGCAAAGGCTATATATATGTGGAGACAAAAGCACATTGAAAGGGTTTCTTTTTCCTTTTTCAAAGGAAACTCACCTAACAGTTCCATGTACTGTGCTGCTTGTGTAGATGTAGGAAAATCAAGAATTCAAGGCATTCCCATATGGTACAAGGAAATGTACATTCTTACTACTTTGTGCCTTGCCAAGGTAATTACACACCATGAATTGAGTTTCAAGGTTGGTCATCTCCTGCAATTCTATCTGAACCATTGGGGTGTTTGTCATTTATTTCTTAAAGCAACTCCTACAGTCTAATAATTATATAAGAATCTCTGTTTTGATTTTGAAACATATGGCTTTTAGCTCACCAGACTGTAGCAAAAAGTCTGAACAGTCAATCTCATTTTGGAACAACAAATACTCATTCAAGGGAAAGACTCTAAACTTACCAGTAGGTCTGGCTTTAAGCATTGTAATGTGGGAGACAGAGTTTTCTTATTTTGAAAAAATAAACCCCAAATCAAAACAAAACCAAAGAACAAAACCCACAACAACAACAACAAAAAAGACAAAAAAAGAAAAACAAAACAAGCAAACAAAACCCAACAGAACAACAAACTCACATTATTTATTTGGTTCACAACAGTTAGTTCTGCACAAACTGGGGAGTCCACAGAATACTTGCATTACATTGGTAAACGTTCACTAAGGCAGGCATGTCATGACCCTAGTAGGCATGTACGCTTCTTGGTTATATCATCTGCCTCTCGGAAATGCTTGCACAGGGTGCAAGCTAACTATACACCCCAGGCAAGCAGTTCAGAGATAGTTAAAGAGTGCCCATTCCTCCAGAGAAGACTGAAGACATGATGGTCAAAAGAACCTGCCTGTGCCCCAAAACAAGTCAAAAGACAGAAGGAACTGGGAGAGGCTGAGGGTCTGTTCAGTGTGCAGCTCGTTATTGCTCGGCCAAACAGCAGGAGTGCAGAGCAGGGTCCTGCTCCACCAAGTTGGGGGATGTTTTCCTGTGCTGTCTGCCCTGAGGCCACGAATATCAACTGCACCGGCAACAAACTGCCTATAGACAGCAGCACAGACACTGTGGAGCCTATCAAGGCACAATCTGAACTGGGTCTGGGGGTTTACCTGATAGCCCTGCCAATAAGTCTCAGCTGTGGGATGGTTCCCTATTAAGTGGCCCTATAAAAAGGTGACTGGCCTGTAGCCCCAGTGGTTCACTGACCAAAAGGATTAAAAGGGTTACAACTGAAAGGATTTTAACTGACCAAGAAGATGTTATTGGATCCATGGGGTAATAAGCATATTTCTCTGTGTTCTTTCCCACTTTCTTTCCTTTCTATTTTGGATCTTTTCTAACAATGAGAATCTGCCAAAACTTTTGTTCCTCCTGACACAGTTTGGGGAAGTTTACAGTAAAGTTAGTAGTCATTTCATTTCTTACTTCTGGAGAGTTTTCTCCTGCAAACCATGTAGAGTGTGGTATCAGATCTTCTCCCCCTGGACCTACTGAGCAGGTTGGGACAACATGACTGTTTTCTACATAAGAAGTTGGAAATAGATGAATGCTATATCCACTGGGCATAGAATTAACGGCCTGCATTTTCAAAAAAAAAAAAAAAAAAAGAGGATATTTAACTTATTGACAGACATCATGTAAAGAAGTTGATGCAGCACTTCGTGTTGCTGTCTTCAGTTATCTGACCTCAGCTCTTTCTGAGGGACTATTGCCCCCCATCTGAGGAAGCAGACAGGAAGTGTGAGAACAAGTGATGGAGTCTAGCAGCTTGATTCAAACCACCTCCTACAACAGCCCAGCTTTACACCACTGGTTTTTAGGAGATGCTTAATTCAGTCAGTTTGTTGTCTGATGCAGTTGTACTGATTTTTTTGAAACAATTTCTAAGTTAGAGTTTTAGCAAGGTTTGTTGCCCCAAGAGTCTATCCTATTCTCTTGTTGGAAATATACCAGCTCCATCAAAAGACATTATTGGATTTTATGCTTTAATCTGCCAGTTTCCACTTGTGTCCATCAGAATGAACTGCTACAAGTCTGTCCAAAACTGATAACTGCTGCAACTAATCTGCTGAGGCTCTGAGTTTTGTAAGAATTGCACTAATGGTATCAGTGGCTGCAGGCAGACACGCTCAGGTTGTGTTTCCAGGCTTTGCTTTGCTACATAAGAAGTTAGAATTTTTCTTTCTATACCAGGACACTGCTGACACTCTGATCCTATCCTGACTCTGTGAGAGGCTGAGCCGGAGAACATACCTCTGAGGGTGGACCACCCCAAGCCTGTGCACTTGGCAAGCTTCCTACACATGGTCTTGCCTCAGACTCTCCCAGACTGAGGGTCTTGCTTGCACATTTTCAGTACAGTGCTGCAGTGCCTCTTCAGCTCTGTAACCCCTATATGGGGTCATTGCATATATATATATATGCAAATGCCATTAAATCTCCTAACCTGATAATCATCTCTGCCTGGAATGGGAGGGTGGTGGAAAGACAGTTCACAGCTCTCTGTTGGTCCTGATCCCTGTAACTTCTTTGGGGATTTCACACTAGAAAGTATCCAAGAAACAGCCTTCAGATGCCACACAGTACTGTGTGTCCTCTCCATTGTATAACTTGGAGTGCTAGATCCATCATGTCCTTTAATGCATGCACATGAAAATGAGGAAAATTGAGAGCTGGTGAGCATTTCACAGTCTTATGCTGAAAACTGACACACAAAGACAACTGTCTCCAGCCCCCTTCTCAATACGTAAGAGTTCACTTCAGTGTTGTTAAAAAAAATAATACATACAGAACTATCAAAGATGGCATTTTATTCTGTCTTCCTAGGCAGACTTCAGAAATTAGGTTTTGGGTTGTTTTTTCTGTTTGTTTTTTTTTTTTGGGGGGGGGGGGTTTGGTGTTTTTTTTTGTTTTTATGTTTTTTTTTGGTGTTTTGTGGGGTGTTTTTTTTAATGTCAAAGTGAGTCCAATTTTTTTGATACGAGTAAAAACAAGAACAATAAAGGTATTGCCTTCATTAAACGGCATCAGTTTTTCAGCTGTGATACACTTGTTTTTTTGTTTATTGCAGATGTGTGTGCGAATGTGTTTGCCTTGTGCTTCCTGAAAAATGGCCCTATCCCGATTTGAAATGAAATGTTGGGGCATTGGGGACGGGGAAGGAAACCAAAGGTATGATTAAAATTTTAATTATTGTAGAAATTGGTTTTGCACAAGCTTCCCCATGCCCCGCCCCTGGGTATTATATTGTTCCTCTTTAAAAGTACCCTGCTAATGCAGCTTTAGGGATTCATTGTATTTTTATGGTAGCTCTTTAAGCAACTCTACCATTATTGCATTCTGGTGTGTGAATGATTCAGTATTATCTCCTAGGCTTTTATGATCTTGTTTTCCAATCAGTGCTTTTGTGTAACAAGCTAGTGAGATTAGAAATATGATTAGAAAAATGTGACTACATTACCTAAAACTTATACACACTTTTTGTATTGTTTCAGCTTTTCAAGTCCGAAGGGAACTGACAGTGATTAGGATCTATTTCTTGTGAAGGTACAGTTGGGAATAAGGGTGGTTTGAATAAGTGAATCAACCCTATTATGACAGAAGCTCCAATACAGATGTGCATTAGAGTATATTGGATTCCACTTCTGCAACCACAGGAACCTTTGCATAAGTACTCACATTTCTGCCTGGACCAAGCTAATAAAATCCTATAAATAAATAAAATTTGAAAGCCAGTAGTTCTTCCAATCTCTGTTTCTACTGCAATACCATAAAAATAGTATCACACAGTAATAACAATATTTTTTCTTTGCTAGTGTAACCCAGATTGATAGAGACCTTTAGCAATATGGTTACTCTCTTATAATCATCCAAACCCCCACATTTAAAAATAATGTATTTTCTGTGAAAGATTAGAAACATACCGTTCTTACTGTGAAGTAAAGTACAAAGAAACAACCAACCAAACAAACAAAATAAACCAAAAAAGGAAAAAGCACCAAAAGCAAAACAGAAAAAACCCACAAGAGAAATGGGATGCAATTTTTAGTCTGTGGTTTTGGTACCAGGAGGGTATGCATCAGGAGAACACAAACAGGACCATAGTCACACGTGTACACAACACAGTTCACATATTTTTAAAATGCTGGAATTATTTTAGTCAGTATAAATTAACTTTGGAATGGATGAGTGGGAGCAAAGAAAAAAGTGTAATTAAAAATCAGTGAAAGCAGGATTCCTAAAGGGTCTAATGAGAAAGTCATTAATCCCAGCAGCTTGAGCAAAATAGTCTGTAAAGAATGAGCGTGACCTGGCATGGACACAAAGTCAGAAGTGGGGGCTCTGTGGAGAAAGAGGTATGTGATTTGCAGCAGAACAAGACTAGCCAAACAGGGTCAGGCCAAAGGTCCACCTAACTTTCTGGCCTAATGGTGGGTAATATTGTCTCTAGTGTAACAGAGGCAAAAGAACAGTCTCACTGCTGGCACACCTTGCCAGTTTCCAGCAATCAACATTTTATTACCAATATATCTTCATAATGATGTTTAATAGCCACCAATATATAGTGATGTAAATTTTATACCATCCTTGTAGCTCTAAAACCTCTTTCCAAAACTAAGTATCCTTTTGGCCTTCACAACATCCTATAGCAGCAAGTTTCACAATATATTTCCTTCTCCATGCTGCAAATGACTTCATTAACTTCCATCATATTGCTCCTCCACTGCCCTTCTTTCCTGAACTGAAGAGATATCACCTGCTGAACCTCTTCTTTTGTGGAAGATGGTTGTATCTATCTCCACTCTCACTTTTCTGTTCCTTTCTTAGTTCTGCCATATTCTTCTACAGTTGTAAGGGCCAGAACTGCATCATTTAAAAAGCGCCTGCCCTGTAGTGCAGTAGCACCTTCATGATTTCTACTTTCTAAACTGGTTGCCAGCTAGGAGCACGGAAATTAAAAGTAGGTGTGTAGATATTTCAGGAAATTGCAACTGAAGAAGGAGGGGGATGCACAACTGGATGTAGCACATGGTATGGAATAATACAAAAAAAATAGATTCTTCTCCATGTTTAGTTATGAAAAATTTTAATAATATCCAAAAATGTAATTTAACAAATCATTTAAAAGCCATATAATACTTGGCAGCTGCTTTCTGGAAAGGATTCTATCTTTGTCTGTCTGCAGAATTTTCAGAGAAAAAGCAAGGCAGCTAGTAGCGGCTTTGTAAAAACCTGTGTTGTATTTTCCCATGGTGTTGTGACAAGCTTAGCACCTTCAGTAAGTAATAAATAGAACTTTTGAAATTCACTAAGAAGTTTCACAATATTAGTGACAATCTTATCTCATTTTTCTTCCAAAGGGCAAAGTATATAAATATGAACAATTACATTCACATTTTCAAGAATCTTAAGAATTTCTGATTAACGAATTTAAAAATTGTTCTTTTTTGTATACTGTGTCATTCTTAATACCATATACTTCACACAGCAAAGGCTAGTTGGTCTGCATTACAAGTCTTGCTCCTTTGGCAACATCTAGATGAATCCCTTCAATTCCTACTGAATATGACTCAAGAACATTGTAGACAGAGAAAAAGATACTCTACTGCAACACAAGCTACGGTTTTGATACAGATTGCGTGGTGTCTATGCTCATTGCAGACAGTGGTTGGACTAGATGACCTTCAAAGGTCCCTCCCAAGCCAAACTATTCTATGTTACATACTGCACCTTATATAGTACCTTCCTTTATGCTTTAATTCTTCAGCAGTATATAACTTTTTTTTTTTTTTTGCTTATCTGTGTACATTAGCTCATTGGTTTAACCACTCCTGTTCAAAGGATGAGAGACATGAATATTTCATATTCCTGTGGAGTTCCTTTTCCACAATATATGATGACCTTTTCTTCTTTTTTTTTTTCTTAAAAAAAATAAAATAAAATATTATTTTCTTTGGAATGGAAAGACAAGTGTGAAGTATACTCTTAATTCTGCCAGCCTGAACTCAGCATATATACTGTCTCATGTGTCCTATGGTACTTGACAATTTCTGAAGAGTTTTCCAAAGTAACTGTTAGAGCACTCAAAAACTTACATAGTAGAGGAAATGAGGGTTACCTTAGGCAGCTCATCTGTTCTCTGAATAGTCATATGCCCACAAATCCTGTTCTTTTCTGGGCTGCCAAAGTAAAATGCTGTCTCTGCATAGACAAAGGCCGTGTATATGAAATAATGTGAAATTGCTCTCCTAAGGCTGTCCGGTAATGGGATTAGGTAAGAACCATTTTGCTATCTGTATTTTTCATGACCCACCTACCCTTCTCTTCCCTAGGTTATTTATTACTTTTTTTTTTTTTTAATTTCAGTCCTGCCTCCTTTTGAAAACCTACTCCCAAGGTATCTGTATTTCCCTTAAGTATTCCTAACACTTGCCTCAAAGTGTTTATTAAATCCACAAAGAAAATAAATATAGTTATATAAGAATATGTGAACATAATAAAAGAAGCAGCTGTTTTAAAACATATCTCATAAATGCAGGTCTGTTTAGAGAGGGATGAGGGAGGAATGAGAGGAATCAGTGTATCAGCCCTGGGGAAAAAGTGGACTAAATTAAAAAGGCAATTAAAAAACTGAACCTCCACTGTGTCAGTGAGATTCTACGTTATAGAAAAGTGTGATGGAGAAGAACATACTCATGCCTATTGTTTTAGAAGGATGAAGTGTGTCCTGCTTGTAATGTTGTTTTAAGCATATCTTACAGTGTTTCTATTACTGTGTGTGAAGCAAACATAGAAAATAGACAAGGCGTTTTCGGCAGAAGGACAAAGAACACTTTACTTCAGCTGGTAACAAATTGCTTTCATTAAGAACAAATGGTCTTGGAGCATTTTTCTGCTGTATAGTTTCCGCAAGAGTCAAGCACAATGATAACCCAATGTTTTCTCTGTGCAATGGAGTAAAACCTAGATGGAGGCAAGTATAGTTTACGTTGAACAGTTTGCATGTGGCTTGCTTTAGGACGCGTTTGGTCTTTCTGTGGATGGGCAAAAGAACTTGCAGTCTCCATCCTATAATTAACTATGATTAGACTGCAACTTTTACAGTAACTAGTTTGGACTTGAATTAAGGC
This sequence comes from Neopsephotus bourkii, assembly GCF_033783945.1. Classification (NCBI taxonomy): domain Eukaryota; kingdom Metazoa; phylum Chordata; class Aves; order Psittaciformes; family Psittacidae; genus Neopsephotus; species Neopsephotus bourkii. Next base: position 5,963,580 of record NW_026901837.1, on the reverse strand, counting down.
TGACCATTTTAAAAGGTACCAATTGAAATGGTGATTTGCTCAGGATATGCTACGATTGAGCAGTATCCTGATTCCCTTTCTTAGTGTGCTTTAAATGATGCCTTCAGTGATGTTAGAGAGATCTGGTACAGCAGTACTTGGCTGCCCTGAGGCAAAATGGTTGTCAGAATTCCTGGTGAATCTGTATTTCCAAAGTGGATAATGTAGCTTGAAATTCTTTTGAAATATATAGAATCATAAAATAGTTAGGGTTGGAAAGGACCTCAAGATCATCAAGTTCCAACCCCCCTGCCATGGGCAGGGACACCTCGCTCTAAACCATATTACCCAAGTCCTCATCCAACCTGGCCTTGAACACTGCCAGGGATGAAGCATTCACAACCTCCCTGGACAACCTATTCCAGTGCCTTCCCTTCCTCAAGAAAGAAGCATTCAACTGATATGCAAACTCAGTTTCTGGTTAGTAAGTTGTTGCTGAACATGTAGAAAACAAACTTTTTTTTTTTTCCTTTGTGACTTGTCTTTTTTTTTTTTTTTTCTGTAATTAATTTGAAGTAAAGATCTTCATGTTTCTAAGTGAGGAAAGACTGTCACATTGGAACATGAAATGTAGTTTTGGGATGTTTCAATTTAGAAAGGAATGCATATGATATTTAGGATTTGAATAATTGGTTTTGATCATGTGTTCTATCCTCTGTTTATAATTTTTTTTATCAAGTATATTACCAAATTACTTCTTGACTATGCATTTGTAAATATTTTGAAAGTTCAATACCTCAGCTGTGTAAAATAACTTCAGATTTCCATTCCAGATGCAAATATTATCTGATAAATCTAATAAAAATTGGTCAGGCAACGGTCTAATGCAAACACCAGAAGAAAAGAGATCAAAAAGCGAGGCAGCAGGGTTCAGCATCATCCAAGACTACATACACTCTTCTGCCAAAAACAGATTTGTAGAAAACATTAGGAAGGAAAGAGATAGTATGTTATACATCAAAGTGTGCCTTCTGTGCTTTTATTCAAAACATAACTGATGTACATTGAATAGCCTAAGGTTAAGTTTCCCACATTCATCTGCAATAGCATATTTCATAATTGAATTATTAATGACCCAAAGAAAACCAAAAAATAATCAATCTTGTTGTCAAGAAAGAAGCAAAGTACTTAATTTCATGAAGAGTAAAGAAAAAATATTTTTTAAAATCTTAATACATTCGATCTCCATTGCAGCTTCTGTGTAAAAGAAAGGGAGAAGGGACCTTGACTTGATTTTTTTCTTTTTTATTTTTTTAATGGCAATGGGTGCTGTTATGCTTCATCTGTTGGAAAAGGTAAAAACTGACTCTCTTTTAAAACATAGAACTCCGCAGAAATTTACAAGAAAATATAATGAAAGATATATAAGAAAGTAGAACGTGAAGGCCAAAACATGCAAGTGAGACTGAAATTTAAACCTTTACAAGCTTCAAAAGTTAGTCCAATGACTCTAGATGCTATGAAGAGATATTGAATGACATATACCCCTAATAGGGAGTGATTGTCATTAATCAAAACATAATAAAACCCCCAGGAGATTTAAAATCATACTGTCTTACTTCCCAAGCATCTGGAAAAAAAAAACAAAAAAACTTTCACTACATTTTATATGAAACTACAGGTGGAAGTGTCAGGAAGTTGGAGTAAAGTCTCAAATTGTACATACCAAAAGTGCTGACAATCATTCTGCAATCTGAACTTGAAACAGAAGGGCACATTTTGGACAGAAAAGGGGAAAGCTGGGAAGTCTCCCGTATTATGTAGCAGCTTGACATGAATTATGACTTCTTGTAATTGAAGAAGAAGAAGACAGAACCGAAAGACAAACTTTTGGAGTGAAAAAAAACTTTTGGGACTGACAGAGAAGTCAGATAACCTGATGGTTCAGAAGATGAGCCTGAACTACTGAAGTGAAAATCCAAAGGCCCTGAATGCTGAAAGGAAGCACCCAATCTCCCCTTCACAAAAACAAATAAACCAAGCTGTTTGGTGTTCATCTCGAAGGCAGGGCTTTGCACAAAAAAAGTTTGTAGTGCTGATATGCTATAGAGTTAATAGCAGTGTTGAAAATACTATGCAAAATCTATCGTTCATGTGAGGGGCTGATCATCAAAATCACTGTAGTATTAAGCTGTGAAAAGGTTTTGTATTTCTGGAGGTGTTTTGTGGTGGGGTTTTTTATGTCTTTTTTTTACAACATCAAAAAAACCCTAAAAAAAACACACACAAAAACTAAAAAAAAAAAAATAACAAACCACAAACCAAAGAACCAAAGAAAAAAACCCACAGAAAAACAAAACCGAGCAAACACTTGAGAAGCCAGGGGTGATTAAATTTGTTTTAGCCAGATAGCTGGGCTGTGAAGCCAAGCTCTCTTTGCAACCTTGATACTATACCCTAAATTAGACGTGATGTTTGCAATCTGCTTGAGCTCAGTAAGCCAAAACAACTGTGTTCTTTATTGTGAAAAAATCCCAAGAACCTGGTGACTTTCCAGTCAGGAGGAGTTAAGGGACTTTGGTCTTTGTCCCATGTTTTCGGTAGAGGGGGCATTCTTTTTCCTTGTTAGTCCATCCAAGTATTTTCTGCTGCCACAGAATGTAGTCTTTTGTAGCCATTTCATGGGAACTGACCTCATTTCAGCTACTCTGAACTTTAACTGCTAAAAACTGGAAAAATAATTGGAATAACTTCCCCTCTAGCATTTCATGCCATAAACAGTAATTTCTGACATTCAAGGCTGATAACAGATATGGTATCAGTCCATTACTGTCTTTGTAAAGTGTGGAACCTTGCCAATAGAAATCTAAGAAATTATAAAATAGATTACTTCATTAAGGGATGACTGGAGAAAGATTATATGTTTGTTCAGCTCATTTATTTCTGAGCAATATGTGATCAATTCATTGGAAATTCATTTTCATTAGGAATTTGTGAGAGGGGCATGTGTCTCTTGTACCAATGGTAATAATACTACATTACATTTCTTGCCATTTAGAAAAGATTTGTACAACTCTTGGAATATACATTTAATCAGAAAGCTATTAAAAACTACTTCAAGTGGAAGAGTGCAAGCTTTCTAGAAAGAACTCCACTGAGAATGAAAGGCAGTAATGCTCCTCTGCACTGCTCCTAGGAAACTGTGCTCTGTGTACCCTTGAAAAATTTCAGAATATGATCACTGAGGTACTGGTCTGGGTTCTTACAGTCAGTATAGCTGGAATTTACTTTCTGCACCTCTTAGACTTTTGTATTTGGCTGCCCTGTAGAACTCATTTAAGCTTTCTTGACTTTTCTTTCTAAAAAGAGAGTTTGAGATATGCATGTCTGCCTCAACATTTTTTTTTAGTTTGTCTGTAATTCAATGTGAAAATGGGCATGGTCAAACTGTGTCAGCTACTCTCATTGTGTGTATTATGCAGCATACTTTTTTTTAAAATGTAAATTGTAGAGATTAAGAAGGAAACATGGAATGGTATCTGTTATTTTCCTGAAAATGTAGCAAGGTATTTCCACTCATCCTGAAAATATTCAAAGTACTAGATCATCATTTGGAACACTATCATCTTATGATTCCCTGAGAAGGAAAATGAGCAAAACTATGAGACGAATTATGTCAAAACTACAGAATTAATCACACTACTGCACAATAACTCATATGTTGGAAGCCAAGATCAATGTCTGATAAACTTGATTATCATCATAACCTTCAAATGAAAAATAGCACTCTCTGAAATCAGAGAGTACAGATACCAGCCAGAAGAAGGAAATTTAAGTTTTCTTCACTTTTGCCTCAAACGTGATGAAATATGAAAAAATCAGTTGTTACGTTTTCAAGAATTCTGACACTCTTCCCATTGCAAAGTGTAGAAGAATCATTGAAAATAGAGTTCAGAGGGAGTCTTTATTATGAGAGGTGAGCAATATTCTCCAACAAGTAAGTAACACTTGAATTCCCAAATCTGTGTGTGGCCATAAATGACAAATACAATCTTGACACAAGTGAAGGCTTTTCCATTCCAACATGCTGGACACACTTTTGTCTTACTGGGGAGTAAGTTAGTTTAGGCAGTATAAAATTCTTAGAGTATGACAGTTCAGATTCCTTTCAATATAATTATTTCACTAAGGATATGTGAAAGATGAATATGATTCACTGAGAACTAAGCAAATTAAGGATTATTGTTTGTTATTACATGACATTTTAGTCAAAATTGGTTAGTAGTAAGTAGCTTTCTCAAAGCATTTAGAAGCTGGTTTTGTGCAGATCATCAAATCCTAATTTTTGGGTTGTAGTGATAGCCAAAATCCAATTTCAGGCAATAATTTCTTTTAACTAAATTACAGTAATTGAAAAACTGTAACATTAAAGATAACAATGTCAGTGTCATCGCTCTTCTTCAAACTCAGATCTAAAACTTTAAAGGAACGTGAGGTGAAATAAATGAAAACTGGAAGGCTTTTTCTAATGTAGTGGTGACTGAGTGAAGAACTTCGTGCTGCATATTTGTATAGTACATAAATAACATGAAAGGCATAGAATCAGAGAATCATAAAATAGTCAGGGTTGGAAAGGCACAGAATCAGAGAATCATAGAATAGTCAGGGTTGGAAAGGACCTTAAGATCACCTAGTTCTGATCCCCCTGCTATGGGCAGGGACACCTCACATTAAGCCATGTCACCCAAGGCTTTGTGCAACATAAAATGCATCTTCAGATAATGTCAGTTTAATTTTGCTATTTGGTGATGCTTTCGTAGTGCTTACTCTGCTGTACGCAAAACACCTATTTCTGAGATTTTTGGCTTCATAGAAATACAAGCTTAGGCTGCCAGAAGAAAATTGAGGGGTTTTCTCATTATGCGATATATATGCAAACATAGCTATGCAGTGCAAAATATAAACTCTTGCTGAATACACTTGTTTATGTCCCTTAAAACACATCTTCTTATGTCTAAAGTCCATGTACCCAGCCTTCTGTGACTGTCCTGCTGTTGTGCATTGCCTTCTCAGTGAGCTGTGCAATGATGGTACCTACACACCTGCCTCTGGTTTCCCTGTCAGCCAGAGCAATTCTTGTCTGAAAACGGCTGGACTTGGATAGCAAAGTTCCTGTGCTTGTGTGCAAGATTATGCAACATTAGCTGAAGTGGGATAAATGGATCTGTGTGCATCCAGCACTGCTTTGTCACAAGCAGTGCTAAGAAATAGCTAGGCACAGATGAAAAGTGCTTCTGAAAGCAGTGTTGCAAAAGGGCAGTGATTATCTGAGAGATGTAGATGCAGCACATTTGTTATTAGAACAGGATTGCTACCTGTATGTTGCATAAATATCAAAAACCTTTTTCTGTTCTCCAGCAAATCGCTTCTATCATCAGATTCCTCTGGTAAAAGGGATAGATAAAAATGAATCTTCACATGGCAAAAACTAAGAAAAACAATGTTTCATAAAAAAGCCTGTGGTTTGCTATATCTGAGATTAGCAAACTTCAAAATAATCATGCAGAAGAGGACATTTTTCATCAGGCTTGTTTCACAGTGTGGAATGTCACTGTGGAATGGACTGTGTGCCAGATACAGACTTTTTCTGGAGTATTCTGCTATGCTATCTCCAAAAGTCTCTAAAACTAGGTTTTATTATTAATTGAAGCAAACCAACTTTTAATCCAAAAATTTAAGTAAGCAGCAGGATACGGCACACGTAAATAATAATTAAAAAAATATATTGGAAAATAAATCCTGCCTTCCTACCCACAGTTAGATTCTTCTGCAGCAGGACTCCTTTTCTCCAGATTTATTTTTCAGTCACGCAATATTTAGTTGCTGCCTAGATTCAGCTTTACACTGTGCCCTGCAGAAGGACTGTGCTGGCCTTGTAGGACAGTCTCATTCTTTCTGCCAGCTCTGAGGACTGCTAGAGAGGCAGTTTCTGGAGCTAATACATCCCTTATGCCTCCCTCCACCTCTCTATTTCCAGTCCTGCATTCTCTGTGCTTTACATGTTAATCCTTCTCTGTCTGCCTTCCCACATCCCATACATTTCTCTAAATCAGAGCAGGCTTCGTTGTTCTCCGGAAAGAAGCATTTATACCAAGAGGGTGTAATTGGGCCAGAATGCAGTTGGTAATGATGTGCAGGAAGCCACAATAAACTGTAAACGAATCCATTAAACAATCATGCTATCTATCACACATGGCAAAAGCTGTTGTCACCCAGTTGGTTGCCAGCATGCTGACAGGCCTTACTCAGTTGTTTAATTTTGCACAATTATTTCACAGTCTACTTAGTTTTTAGTATTAGTATTGCTACTTTCTTTTCTATGATCATTCTACCAGAGTGCCATGGGTTTGAAGCTTCTAGATTTGCCATGCCAAATAACAAGACTGGGCAAGAAGGCGTCATGCTCATGTCTCAGGTCAGAATGTAATGTCTGTGAGAAATCTGGATTTTTTTTAAACTGTACTTTTCCCCTGTTGAAGAGTCCTGAGTACAGCTCTTCACGCATGACGCCGGTTGTAAAGACATCTGTAGAAGCTTGATACCTGTTATTTCAGAAGAAATACAGAAAGTAAACTGAGGAAATCTAATATGCTGCAATTATTATTTAAAAAAAACAGGATAGATAACTAAACCAATACTTGCCTATGACAACTTTAAGCTTTTACATTCTTTATTGGTTATGAAAAAAATATTACTGATCCAAACAGGCAACCTATTTCAGTATATTACACTTTGCAAGAAACTAGAAACCAGTTCACAAGTATTATAAAATAAGCAGTTGTTGGCAGCAGTCATATACTCTTAAAATAGTCTATACATTAGGGTAGCATTTTAAAACTAGAGTCAGCAGCCCTGACATTAGAGCATTGGGGGACATTTGCAACACGGAGAAATGGTCTCTAACTGAAAAAAAATCTGAGTCTTATTGATATTTTCTCTTTGTTCTCTATAAGCTACCATAGATCAGATAATTTAAACATGACAGGTTCAAACTTAAACAGGAGAAGTTTAGATTAGATATAAGGAAGGAGTTCTTTATTGTTAGGGTGGTGAGGCACTGGAATGGGCTGCCCAGTGAAGTTGTGAATGCGCCATCCCTGGTGGTGTTCGAGGCCAGGTTGGAGGAGGCCTTGCGTGATATGGTTTAGTGTGAGGTGTCCCTGCTCACAGCAGGGGGGTTGGAACTAGATGATCTTAAGGTCTTTTCCAACCTTAACTATTCTATGGTTCTATGACTGAACCAGTTGCTTGAGACACTATGATATTTCACTTGAGGGTTCTGTGACATGCAGGAAAATGTCTCAATCTGGAGTTTTTCCTTCATTAAGGACAACCAACTGGTGTAGTAAAATAGAAAAGTCTTGAAATATTGATCAAAACCAACAGAAATTTTATAAAGATTAAGAGGGGAAAAAGGGAATCCTCCATCCTTAGTCTTTGGTTTTCCCCTCTTATTCCCTTAAATACTGCTCAGACTCAGAACAATATGCAGAAATGTCAGAAACTTTTGCTGAGGGATTTCAAAATCTTTTAATTACCACAATTCAGATGAAACTGAAGTAAATGTCTTCAAAAATGACATTCCTCCATACTTAAATTGCACAAGGTTCTCTTGCAGTTATATTCTATTTGTTTTTAATACTACAAGAATTAACAATAAAAGGTAAAATTTCATTCAACATTCTGTCCACTTGTGATAATGATATGAATGTTGGTCTTGATATCTCCAGTAGCAACAGTTTTGCAGATTTTTTCTTTCTTCCTATGAAATGATATGTTCAAAGCTAATTTATTTTTTTATTCAGTTGTTAGAGAAATTTAAACTAAATTTGTCTCTCTTGCCAACATTATTTTTCTGTTGCTATCATTTTATCTCTAGCATCTTCTTCCATCCACATCCTTCCACTTCCAAGCGCACACAGGAGGATAATCAGCACCTTTGTAGTACCACAGTGGATGGCTCACTGCACAATCAAGAGTTGAATAACTCCTCCCAGTGTCATTTCTGTATCTCAAGAGCCTGTTTCCCCCCATTATGGGATTAAAGAGAGAATTTGGATGAAAACTAAATGCCGAATCTTTCCAAAGGCCATTTGATAAGCCTAACACTTCAACAGTGAAAACAGTATAGCTATGCTTTTAGGAGAAAAATAGAATTGAAAATATAATAAATTAATGCAAATATACTGATCTGAAAGGTTTAGTAAAACAAACAACAACTAAAAAACTTTTCTATTTCACTTTTCCAGCAGCTTGCTGCTGACAACAAAAATGTCATTGACCTTGGAGTTCATAGAGTTACAAGGATATTACATCACCTAGCAACAGAAACATCTATTTAGAATACAAGGATGAAATGCATTCTTTTAATGTGTTGTAGATCCCCTAGGATATACACAAATCACCTCCCATAGAAATCCACATGGTTTGCAAGGCAGTCTGATGTTTTTTGTCCTTGATGTATCAGTACTTTTCATTTGGAAGACTTCAACCTTTTCTAGCAAAACTGATAAGTCTTCTTGTTATTTCATTCATGTGTTTATTTATATTCAGGCTGAAAAACTGTGCTTAGAGATTCTTACTGTTCTTGGTATGACTGAAAGTCTGGTATTCACTTTACGGATCTGCCAGCCAGCTCAATTTCTCTTCTCCAAAGCAGGATTTTATTTAATTTTGAAACTTTGTATATTAATAACTACAGTGGGGCAAACAGCAAGTTTACTGATTTATAGTAAGCTTTCTTCGTTAATTAAAAAAATACTGAAATTCTCAACAAACGGAAGTTGTCAGCACAGCACCTCCTCAAACACACTGGCATTTTGTGGGTTCTTCTGTTAATCCCAGTGATGGCACTTCACTGAATAGCTGTAAGGCACTCTTGGGGCCCCTGAAATCATAGAATCATAGGTTAGGGTTGGAAAGGACCTTAAGATCATCTAGTTCCAAAGCACCTGCCACGGTTTTATCCAACCTGGCCTTGAACACCACCAGGGATGGCGCATTCACAACTTCCTTGGCCAACCCATTCCAGTGCCTCACCACCCTCACAGTAAAGAACTTCCTCCTTATATCTAATCTGAACTTCCGCTGTTTAAGTTTTAACCTGTTACCCCTTGTCCTATCACTACAGTTCCTAGTGATATCAGGCCCTTTATCCTCACCTGCTCCAATGTCACTGGGTGGGCTCAGGTCAGACTCATCAGGTTTGAAGAGTCCTTTGCAGGATCAATCAGAGAAATGAAATAGTCATGCAGAGCACTACTGATAAATCTGAACTGATTGTAGAACAACCTGCCTTGTTCTTACTGCTTTATGACCTAGAAGTGCGTTTATACTTTTCCGTGTGATCCTCTAAGTGTGTCTCTTCTCTTTGCACTTTCCAGTCTGGAAAAATTAAAATAATAGTACTTAATTTGCTCCTTTAAAGACAGATCTTCAAAAGGGTTAAACACCTTTGGAAATCTTTCCATAAGACTGAAGTTTTATGATCAAAATCTTTTCCCCTAGACTAACCTATTTTATTTTTTTTTCTCATTCTCAATTGACACCATTATTATCAAAAGGTAAAATTTATGATAAAGCATAAAGCCAAAGTTGGATTGAAGTATGATTTGAAAGTCTATGCAGTTGTAAAGTGACCCATCAGGTCGTCAAGTGAGTTCAACTAATATTAAATATCCTAAACCAGTCTAGTTCTCCTAGAAATCCACATAGACATGCAATTGTAGTGTCAACAAAATTCAGTGGGTAGAGGACCTCACAGCATAGGATTCTGGAGTCTAGCTCAGCCTCTAGTGGAGTTTTTGTTCAGCACAAAAAAAAAAAGTCTATCCTAAGAATTTGCTGCAATTTAGTCCATCATTTGTATTACTTTAAAAAATGAGTGTATCTATGGCATAGTCAAACACTAAACAAAAAGCTATTGTAAAGGAGCAAAAGCCTAGCTGGTCAGGTATTGACAGTCTCTCAGATGTCAAAACTTTTAGTCAGCCTGGGAAATCTGCTTATTCTATCCTGCTCATCTCATGCAATAACAAAAGTAATAATACTGTTGATTCAGTTTATATTCAGCATTACGATATAGTCTAGCAAATTAGATGATAAATACATCAAATAATAAGACTAGTTTTCCAAGTGAAGCACACAAATATTACTACAGGTTAGCATACTTGCAAGTTTGATATACAGATGATATCTCTCAGAGACAGCTAGCGGATATATCAAGGAATTCTGAAAGACTGATTATTAATGTACTAAAAAAATATAAATTCAGTGAAACAATCAGAAGACATCAAAGAAAGGCATTTTTATATCTACTTCGTGCCTGTTCTTCATATGTTATAAGTCTAGACAAATCCCTGTCACTCATATTTTCTAGCTATGGGATGATGTGAGGGAAATAAGGGACCTGTCTATTTTAGCCTTGTAGGGAATGATAAATACTAAGAATTATTATTGAAGCCATTCAGTTTCACATTAATAATATATTAGTAAATACCTTATGATCAGATTTCATTGAAATTATTTTTTTTTACACCAGCTTGCAGCTGAACCAAGTGTTAGCTTAGATACCAGAAGTATTTCATTCATGAAGGGTAAGGGTCCTGCTAGTTTCTACAGATATTGAGGATGTAGAAAGGAGTAAAAACAGCTTCAGAAATTCCAGAGATACTGTTGCATCAAAGCTGAGGAAGCACAGAGAATATATTTCAAACAGGCAGAGAACAGAATACCAGGAAATACGATGTTTCTTCTCTTGACTTTATCCAAAGCCTAATGACCCAATATTTCACTCTACTGAAATAGCCCAGTTCAATCCTGCATCATGTCAGAAAGTGTTCTGCAAATTTCAGGGATTTCTTTCCTTTCCTCCCTAGAGCAAGATTAAAAAAAAAAAAATTTAAATCCTTTGGCAATGATTATTACTTTGGTTCTCATTCCCTCAGGGACTTTCAACTTGGCTTGGAAATATATAAAAAAAAAAAAAAAAGTTACATCCTTCTCTGGATTTGCTTCAATTATAGAAGGATCTAGGGTCTTTTTATAATTTCATAAGAGATTAATTTTTTTTTCCTGAAAATGGCTGAGATTCTGTTTGTGAGTAATGACTGTACCTCCTCAGCCCTAATTTTACTCTGTTTAGGAGCAATAGTCAGATGTCAAGCTCCTGTATTTTATTTTTTATCAGTGAGTGTAGGTTACACCTTTCTTCATGCAATAATAGTGAGCGAATCTGAAAGGAAACTATTTCTTACTTTTATTACTCACTTCTTAAAGGAGTAAGTTGCACACTTTCCTTTTTTTTTTATTAAAAAAAAATATTCTTGTAGTCGTATTGCTATCTATATATACTTCATATTTCTTGATAAGACTGTTGAACCATAACTTCCCTGACACAAAAACACACTGCAGATTTGAAACTCTCTCCAAAGTATTTTTTTCTTGATTTCAATCATCTTCTCCAGTTTAATTCTAATACAGAAGGAAATGGAAAAACAGACTGTGATGATCTCTGTTAAAATTTGGAGTGGTACTTGGTCAGAGAATATAGCCTTTGTTTCATTGCTTTTATTGAACTTGTACTAAAGTCAACTTTTGCCTCGGGGATGAAAGGTGAAATTATATTTCATTGATCAAAAGAATGTCAAAATATCACTTATGTTTGTCTTCACACTCAGAAACAGGAAGACAAACAGAAGTGGATATTTAAAACTCCAAAACCACTCCCCCCCGTGTTTACAAATTTCTGTGTCGGAAGATTGAAAGAAATATATGAAATAACAAATATATCAAATAACTTACCACATTAATTGATAATATATGCAGAAAAAAAATCCCATGTAGTTAATGATAAATCACTTACAACATGCCTGATTATTTTCCCAACATGAAATTCACTATTAATCTGTTTCAAATTTTTTATACATCCTAACACTAGCAAGTAAATAGAAAATTTTATAAATTTTACAGATTTTACATAAACTGCAAGGTTGGGTAATCAAGAGAATAAATTCTGAGAGGTTGCAGAACACAAAGAAATATATTCTCCTAACCTTTATTTTAGGATATCAGAGGTACTTAATTAGTTTGTCTCTTGGAAGAAAAGTTGTCAAAGGTTCTAAATATTACTATTTTTATTTTTTCTGAGTTGATCTTGAAATATACCACTCACTTTTTTGAGTTCCCTTTATGTGATTTTATGTAATGACTTAAATAGCACCGCCTAAATAAAATCTTGAGATGGCTATAATTTTGCTAAAGAATTAAGCCCAAGTTTTCTTCTTTAACTCTCCCTGAAGCCTGGATTGATATTTCATTTTTCATTTGATACTTCTTAATGAAATGATAATTTAGCCACCATAGTTGTTTCTGAAACATTACTCATTATAAGTGACAAGATGTTAGTATGTCAGCATAAACTCCTGGAGTAATTCACACTGATGGATTAGAAATTGTTATTTTATCTGTCACCCTTAAATATTCTTTCATTCCAAAGTATAAAACAGTAGCTAACAGACATGGTATCACTGCTCTGTGATCGAAGACTAGCTTTTTACTTGTCCTACTTTTTAGGACAAGTAAATGGAGGTCTAATCTTTCTAGTGCCTTTTAGAGGTACTTAATATTGGTCTACAAAGAACATGGAATGAAAAGAACTAGTAATGGAAGAGACCTACTAAGTCGTTTGTCCACTCCTCTGTCAAAGCAACATTGCTTGTCTATGATGTACCATGTTTTTAAGTGTGATGTCCAGTCCATCCCTAAATTATTCAGCTGATCTGTTACTGTTTCCATTATACATCCTTAGGCATACTAGACCTATTTTATAATGTAGGTCAGATTTTACTTTGCTATATTTCATTCCATTCCTATAATAACATATTTTTTCAACAACTTACACGGTCTTCTCTCCTTTTATACATGTGCTTCTCAGATGCTTGATGAGTTAGCCAAACTACACCAGTGTACTTTTCTTGGATATTCAGGCTGTGAAATTACTCTACCTTGATATACAGAATCACAGGCTTTTAAATGGTATTACACTTGAAGATCAAATCTAATGTACTGTCTCTGAAATTCATCAACTGTTACTATGTTCTTACATGGTTTTAATAGTATCATGCTCTTCTATGCAGCATTATTTTCATATATGTTATCCAAGTCATATTTGCAAACCTATATGTTTAATGCAAGGAAACTTGCTCAAGGGAGCAACCTGCACTACATGTAATGAGGGCAGTTCTTCACTTTTTTGAACTATGTACACTAAGTAACAGAATCTTCTTGGCTCCATAGGTGATATATTGATAAATTTTGCAATAATCCTCTTGGTAATTCTCACTGTAATGTCTCAGCCTTTAAACATCTGCATATTTTATTGTCTTTCTTCACTTGTTTCTTTGCATGTTGTGTCTTTTAGACTAATTTTATTTTCACTATATATTTTCTCTTTTCTTTAAAACTTCTTTTAATCTAACTCTGATTAATGGAAGCAGTGAAGAGACAGCTCATTTATACTCTAGTTTAGGAAAACCCATTGCAGATCCTATCTGTGGTATTATTACAGATGCCCACACAAATATAATTGAAATGAAACGTCCAAGGAAATTGACCAGGATGGCTGTTGGAAGCAGTGTAGGTGAAGTAGAGTTTTTAACCTTTCTAAACTATTATGAACAGTGTTGTGGGGTGATATTACTCAAAGGAGTTTAACCCCTTATCCTGGCAGTGGATCTCAGAAGTCTGTTGAGGAGAGGGAGGGAAGACAAGAGGAATGGAATCATGGTGAATTACTTCCAGATGCCATTGTGCCTTGAAGAGGTACCATTTTACGGTTAGTGGGAGAAGGTCCTTTGTAAAATGTCAGTACAAAAAAGGAAGCATTATTGGGGGGGAGGGAGTATAAAATAAAATTTAATAAACTATAGCATTCCCAATTGCCAGAATCAATATTGCTGAATATGTACATCCTGAAAACTAATAGCCATGTATTTTTCTATTCCAGGATAACTGTTTGCAGTGTTTATTAGAGTGCAAACTATTTTCTCAGAAATGAGAATATCACCATCAATCTTGATGTGCAGCATGTGGGGAATATTTTGAAACATCAAACCATACAAAAATCATAGAAACCTTCCTTTTAAAGTCCACTTCACTTAAAGGTATTTCCTAAATAGAATATTCAGCCTTCCTCCCTTTATACACTAAAAATGCAGAGTTCTAGGTAGCACTCACACAACAGAAGGAAACCTAATAGTCAATTTACCTTGTGGATTCAGAGATTTCAGCTATTTTGCAAGTTCTCCATTTAAGAGCTTTTTCACATCAGTTCTTAACGTGATCTTAACAACTTCTATTTGTTGAGCTGCAGACTGAATGTAATCTCCAGTCAGTGCAACAAACACTCCTATACTGCATCTGTCCTATAACTGTACTTGTCTGCTAGAGCTGATTAATGAGAAGTCACATAAGAGATTTTATTGTGTAATAGTTAAAAGTAGCAGATTTACTTTGATATATGTCATCTGAAAGTCTGATCCAAAGCCTCAGTAAGTAAACTGGGAGTGGGGGATTATGGAGAGAAAAAAAAAAGATGAAAACAGGAAATGGTTATTATCCATCTTTCATTATGTAGCACTGACAGCAAGAAATGTAGTAAAACAATAATTGGCTGTATGACAGCACTCAACTGCAACACTCTGCCAGGCTTTAAGAAAGATGGGAAAAAACTATCATAGTGACCTTAATGAAGGTGAGTGGAAGAGCAGAAAGAGTATTTATTCGGGAATAGCTGGACTGTGGACAATACTGCTTTCCTGCTGCTTTGCCTTTGTAATTTTATCTTCCTCCACCCCAGCAGAAAGTTTTATGGACTGTAATTGATCATCCCTGTAACCAAGTCACTGATGATGATCTTACTTTTTTTTCTTGCTTAGGAGAGAGCAAATACAATTTTCCCCATATTCTTGATATTATATTTCCCAGGTATATGCATCCAGCAGCTGCAAATGCTTTATTTACTTCATATAATAGCAAGTTGCTAGGAAGATTTTTTTTAATGTTTTGGGGTTTTTTAATAATTCATTTATGGTTCTGATCATTACCAGATAGTAGAAATCAGACTAAATGACCACATGGTCAAGTAAAGCAACTATAATTTTTATATATATATATAAACCAAGAAAAAGCTTACTTTGAATGATGGCTATCATGAAGAAACCTGAATATAATCTGTTTTGAGGAGTCTGAATTTCAATCACTATATGTGGTGCTGTAGTAGAAAAGGAGAGTGAAAAACAAGGATCTGTCTCTATGATTTGTAAAGTAGTATTTGTTCCCTTAGGAAAAAAAAAAAGTCATGGTCACAGAGATCTGTTTTGATTAATTAGTCATCTGTGTGTCATTCTAATTTCGCAGCTCTTTTAAGAGCCCAAGCCTTGATGACAACAAGATGTTCTAGCAAAGTTTCTATACCCAGACTTTTGAAATTGTACCCAGGAGTATCTGTGCATCTGAAAAGAATGGAGAATACATGGCAGTCAGACTTTCAGCACCTTACAGTGCCTACCTTCTGAGAACACTGGAAAGCCCAGCAAATATCCACAACACAATTTCTGTTTTGTTTTGCTTCATTTCTTCCTAATTCAGTTCTTTGCCTTACAAGACACCAAGCACTTTTGAAATCTAAACAATTATCTCAGCTGGCAATGAATGCAGCAAAGACGAAGAAATGCTTTCTGTAGTAGATAGGATATAGAAAACATTAGACAGGTGATGAATGCAGTAGGTTTCAGTGACAGGGCAACGTGCATTGAGGAATGTGATTGAGGAGCAAAGGGAAATGAAACAATGTAAAACCAGCAGCACTGTAAAAAGGAATGAGGCAGAACATAACATTATTAAGCTAATGGTTTGAAGGGGTAGAATACTGAATTCACTGTGGATGGAGGCAGTGCAGTATGTACAGTATGAAACAGGACATTTTAATAAAGACAGAGGAAAAAGTTTGAATGCATTTCACTGAAGGATTAGGTTATTTGTTCTGACTTATGCATTGCAGCCCTTTGGACTACATTCTAATGTGTAGAAATGTCACATCTCAAAAATTATCTGCTATATACATAATGCATATATACATCTGTTTATTTATGCACATAAGTGTATATATGTATACATATAGTGACTTTAGTAATTTTGACACCAGAATGTGAGACAGTGAGGTGTTTTCAGCACACAGATACAATTAAAATTATTTTCTGGAAATAATAATTCTTGAAAAGGCTGAACACAGTTCCCAGAGTGAGACACTCTGCATGTTTGAATTAAATGTTCTTGAGTGCTCCCTTGTTAGTGCTAAGCATGTAGTTTAAATAAAGAAATCACATTCCAGGCTCCAAATACAATTTGCCAGCTTTGCTTCTGGGAAGTGTGAAAGCAGCAAAAGTGAGAGTCATTTATCCACCATCTGTTCAGCAGCTCACCTCTTTATCACACAGAGATGCAGAAGATGCAAAGTTTAGTAAGTTTTCAGACATCAGGCTGGTAGAAGTGAGAAGGGGCTTTTTTTATTAACCTTATAAACATAGTTTCACTGGGTTTCCATATGCCCCAGACCTTAACAAGATCGATGGCAATGTAATTCAGATAGTCCCATTTCATCGCATTTTTACAGTTAAATCTGTGTAGTTAGTATCTTGATACTTACAGGGGTTAATTGCAAAGTATCACAGTCGAGGATTTGGGGTGACCTCTTTTTTAAGGATTAAGAAAGAGAGCAGATCATAAGAGAGTGAGTGCTATTTAGAAGGATGCTGAATATCAGACAGGGTGTTCAAAGCTTCCTCGTCATGTAAACTAAGCTTCACTAGTTCTTAATCCAGTTCCTAACACCGTGCATCTGTGCATGTATACCTAGAGAGGTATTTACAGTGTGTATCTACAGGGATTTGTTGTAAAGTCCAGATTACTGGCTGACACTTCTGCATATTATCATAATAAAAATTATAATTTTGATATTTTATAAAAACGGGCTTTGTACTTGGGGGAAAAAAAAAAAAGAAAAAACACAAAGCAACAGCAACCAAAAATTAAAGAGTTCCTGATTTGCAGTAGTTCTGGATTTTTTTATATCATATTCAGGTGAAATAAAAAAGAAATACAAAAGAAAACAAGTTCCACAAAACCTTATAGAAGCATGAAGCATGCCTTCTAGAAAATTTAGCAGTACTGTCATATGAAAGAATAACTTGCTGTAGGTAGAGAAAATGTCATTTTTCCCCATCCAGAGTACCTATAATAAAACAGATTTTTATCAGACAAATAATGTGCATCATATGTAAATTAGTGACACTTGTGGTGTCACAATGTCACTCCAGACAATGCAATACAGAATGAAATTTTGCACACCCTTGCACTCAGACCTGATCTGTGGGAACTTGAGTGTTTCCATAGGAGATGATGAAATCTGAAACTGGTTCATTACATCACAATAATGCCAAGGTTAATGGGTGTCATTAGTCTACCTGTACGATGTTCAGGTTTACAGATCAGTTTGAGCGCAAATCAGCCATCGGAGTCAATAGGAAGTGCCCTTTCTTGCCCTATCTATTTGGTTACAATGTCCACGTGATTGCCTCTTTCACACTGCTAGCACTTTTACACTGCTCCTTGTTCTTATGATTAATGCGACAACTTCTCTTTCTGCTGGGAATACAGGCTCCTACATCCGTTCTAAGTTGGTCATCTTTGTTGCCTGCTTTTAAATGAATGTTGAGGATGAACAAGTGGTGCTGAGCAGTGGTCCAGTGGGGGTCAGACAAGATGGGGAGACAAAAAAAAAAAAAAAAAAGAAGACAATGGGAGCCATGGAAGCAGGTTCATTCTGCAGCTGGGGAAGTGAGGAACAGCTCTTGCATTCCCACACAAGCAATCTCAGCATCTTTGTTGGGCTTGTTTGTAGAGGATAATCAGGAACTGAAATCTTTCACACAGATAAAAACTGCAACATACTGTGTAATTTGAACTGCTAGTGAGACTACAGGGCAGCAAAGCTGACTGCAATGTACTGACCTGCAGCTGGACTTTTTAGGACTCTCCTTTGACCACATCCAGAGCATCCAAAACAGCATTTACTCACTTATCCAGAGTATCTTCCAATAGAAAATATTGTGCTACTTGAGTTATTGTTTATCTCTGCTTTTCTCCAGTAACTAAATGGAGGGTAAATCATGTTTAGCCTCTGTACCTGCCAACCAGTACTACTACTCTGGGAAGCAGCCTGTCACATCTCCTAATAATGAACATAGAGCCCATAGCCCCTGACCAGTGTGCAGCATTACCGCTGCCATCCCCCAATGCTCCTTCTACTGTGATAGACAGTGCAGTACATCCTAAGTCATGTGGCTGCATGCCAGCATCCAACAACACCAAGTTTATATTCTGTCAAAACACAGCTCTGACAAGAAAAAATAACTGCATGCACTCTGAGAAATGCCAGAATGCAGGTGGTACTGGCGTGGCCAATACACTGAGGGAAGCAATCATAAGAATTTACACACTTATTGTTAGGCCACATCTAGAATACCATATCTAATTTTTTCGGTTTTCTAATGCAGGAAAGACATTGATAAACTGTCAATTCAGGATCTCCAACAGCAGCCTTCAATACGTGTGAGGAAAGTGTCTAAAAGATGAAGGCAGCTCTTCACTGCAGTGTGTGGTAAGGAGATAGGGGATAATGAATTGAAACAATAGATTTTTAAAATCAAGGGAGGAAAGGAAAGAAAAAAAAAAGAAAGAAAAAAAGAACCAAATCAATCATGCAAAGGAACAGATTTTCCAGGGTGAGAAATACACATACTTGGAGGTTTTCAAGTCCCAACAGGATAAAACACTGAGCAACCTGTTCTCACCTCACAGCTGACCCTGCTGTAAGCAAGAATTTGGATCACAGACCTCCTGAGGTCCATCCCAACATGAGCTGACCTTCGGGTCCCATGATTTTGATTCCATCCCCATAATTTTATTATGCTAAAAATAACAGCAGTAAAAGAAACTGTACCTTTCATATGTGGGATTTGAAGAAATTAGAAATAGATCCTAAGATTTAAAAAATAAAACCAACCAACCAACCAAACAAAACAAAACAACCACACCTGAAACAACCCATAAATCAAAAAAAAAAAAAAAAAACCAAACAAAAAAAACCCCAGAAAACCAGAACAGAAAGTCCAGAAGAGGTCTAGTGAAGAGACATCAAAGTTCATATATAAAGATCTGAGATCAGATGAAATAGGAAGACTTGATGTACTGCTGAAATGCACAACTATTACAAATCATTTATAGAAGGACTCAATTCTTTCTCTTCTGGAAGTTCACTCCTCCACTCTGCATTTATGTCTGACAATTTGGGGTTGATGTATGTAGCCTTACAGGGTGCAAGCTGATGACTCCTCCTTTCTCTTCAGTAAGAAATTGCATTCTGAGAAAAGGCAAAAAAATAAAACAGACAAGACTGTATTAAAGAAGCAGGTTTATTTTTCCATGTACTTATTATTAAACACTAACTTTTCATTGCTTAGGAGGTTTACCCTGAAGTCTAGTAAATATAATCAAGCTCTAATTAAATGTTAATGTAGAGTCACTGTGTTAAAAATTCATAAGGAGTGAGCAGATGCTGTGCTTTAGTCAGCATGGTCTAACCGACAGGTTCAGATCCCAGCTGTGGAAATCCTCCCACTTGACACACTGGCAGAACAGCTCCTGATGGTTGTATGTTTAGACTTGTAAGGATGGCAGCACACTATCTTAGGATGCAGAGGCAAAGGTAGAACTATCTCCAACCCATAGATTATATCCAGCCTACACGCTAGCATCTGGACCATGCTACTTGCTTTTGATGCAGTAGTGCAAAAGCAGTTTATTTTCTGTACTTACTGACACCCAACACAGATGCTTGTACTGCATTTTTCAAAAGTCACATCTCACTTTTACATTTCAACAGTGCCAATAACTTTTTTATGAAAAGGTGATTTCTCATTTAAAATGTAATTTTGTATGTTAATTAAAGGTAGCACTAGAAAAAAAGGTTAGATTTTGTCATTAAAAAAAATGTTCTGAAGAAATGCCAAGAGTACAAATGCTCTCCTAGAAGCTTTTATTTTTTTATTTGTCAGTTCTAAATAAACACCAGATAAAATGAAGTTATTTGTCACTAACACAAACTGATTAAATTATTACTGCATCTGTTATTGCTTGTTTAGCTGTTATCTCATCTCATATTAGTCTACAATTTAGGTTATATAGGAAACTGAATACTTTACTAACCAATGCAGCCATATAATCATGAAGTTTCTTCTATGGCATCTTTTTCCTTCTTTTCCAATTGTAGCATCTTGACTTTGTGTCTTCAGCTAAATTAGATACTCAATGGGGCACAGAGTTCCTTTTCTTGAGTTTCACAGGGAAATAAGCCAGAATATTGGAATATATGTCAGTGCACTGAATCAAAGCATACCCATTCTTTAGAGGACACACACATTCCTTCCCCTTCTGTCTACTCAGAATATCACTCCCAAAAGGCCTTCCCAAATCAGCACATGCTTACTCATCCTTACTCTCCAGAAAGCATTCAATATTGGTGCTGAGCTAAGGATAGGACCTAGAACTGTGCCTGAGCTTTTTCTGCATGCTGTAAAGACAAAGGAAATTTCCTTACTCCTTGCCACGAAAAGTCTGGCCATGCACAAGATAAAGCACATCTCTACTGCAGCCATCACAGCCTGAATAATTAATTATCTTGCTGGAAATAACGCTGACAGCCATTTTGCTTGACTCATGACCTTGCGCTGTGTCTGCACAAATGCCAGCATTATGGCCAAGTCTCTCTTTAAAGTTTTATGGTTCTGAAACAGTGCTGAGTTAGGGCAAGGACACTCCTGCAAAAGTATGGAGTGTGCACGTTCTTTTTCACTGTTTGGTTCTACAATGCAAAGAAAGACAAAACCCAGCAGAAATTTATGAAAAAAAAAAACAACAATGTTTGCCACTGTAGGTTTTCATAGAGTCATAGAATAGTTTGTGTTGGAAGGGACATGAAGAGGTCATCTAGTCCCATCTTTTGCCATTACTGATGCTAGAAAGAGTTGCTGGTAATGTTTTCACAATCATTGTACCTGCGTAAAAAGATTCTGAAAGTGATTATTTCTCTTCAAAAAAAATGAGGCAAGCAAGGGATTTTTTCCGCAGATGCTTTAAAAGAGTGTTGTCTCTGAGGGAATCTTGCTATATACTGAACCTTGATTGAAAATTGAGATTTTTTTTTTTCTGGGAGACCACTCATTATTCCTCTGAACCGCTCTTCTTTCCTTTATGTACGTGTTTCTGAATTTTATCTGACACAATGTAAATTCTGTCAGAGACTGACTACTTTGACTTTCTTCTTCTTCTTTCCCTTCCACTAAGGATTTAGTTTTGTAACATATAGAAATTGATTTTTCCAGATCTTCTCAAATACTGATACAGTGGCAAAAGGAAGAGGTTCTGGAGAAAATTTTTTCTGCTGCTTCTATTAGTACATAGACTCATTTTTCTTTAGTCCTAGTATTTAAGATTCCCTGCACAGGTCATCATTATATGAATGGGTTTACAGTACTGTAGTGCACGTATGTTTGACATCTGGTGATTTTCCATGGGTGGTTGGTTTACTTGCCAGAGAAGGATCAAGCAATGGGACTGTATTTCCTGGGCCACCTCTAAGTGTACAATGCTTTCATGTAAATATCTGAGCTACAGCTAGAAAGGTAGAGGAAGAAGTGATATGTGTGTATTACAAAGACACCAAGTGATGGTGTGAGACTTTGTAAGTCTTACATTCCCTTCATAATTTGTGTGCAGGGTAAAATTACAACTCAAACAGGTGAAAAAACTTGGGAGTCGTTAACTACATGAAAAGTTTTTATGAAATTGCACATCTTGCAGAAATTCTTATTGTCTTGTGGTGAAATGTCTCTAGAGGGATTCTCTGAAGATGTGCATTTGTGAAAAAATGTTTGGTGCATCTAGTATATGTGTATACAACAGAATATACTTTGATTCTGTAACTCACCACCAATACTCACAAATAAATGCCAGAAGAAACACCCAAAGCAAAACAAAAAGTACTCCGAACCACCTCTTTACATTGGAGGCAGGCAATGTTTCCTTTATTTTTCCATCGTAATTAATTTATGGATGAATCTAAGTCCCTTCTTCCATGTTTTTTAAATGTGACCACTACAGTATAACTGATGCTCTTACTGTTTCTTTGGTTTTCTTCTGTAAGGAGAGTCTTCTGAACAAATGCACAGGCTCTGTGCCTGCAGATCCCAGATGTAAGAAGTTAGTTTTAGAATTAAATCCTGATGGAAAGATAAGCCTGACTCTTATCCAACATCTGCATTTTCTTGGACACAGGAACATCCTTGTGTTTCTAGGTCTGATTTTTGTAGGAAGCATCATTATTGCCAAAAGAGAAAAAGATTTGAGAAAGGCATCTATAACTAAGTCATACTGCTTTAGCTATCATCTAGCTGGCTCCATCTATAAAACCTTTTAGAGTTTAAGACTGGTTAAGACTGGTTTCTAAACAGGATGGCACCCAATAATTCACTGAGCTGCTGAGTTAGCATTCAAATCCACAGACGGTTTTTGCAACACCAGTGCCTCCTATTTAATATTTGAGTTTAGAGATGATATGCTGAGAATATTTTCTGTTATAGCCTCATGTTTCATATAAATATCATAAATCTTGTATATATTAGATACACCAGATTTGTAGCTTTATTAAGTCTTAATTGTTAATTAAATCACAATGCGATTTCATTTTTTAAGTCACAATAACTCCTTTTAGGCCAAAGAAAGAGCAGAAGTGAAACATGTTAGCTTGATTTTTTTTTCTTGCCATCTGCCTTAAGGGATTATGCAATTAAATGTAAAAAAGCCAAAACAAATCAAACAAAACCCAAACCTAGGAGAACAAATGAATGAAAAACGCAATTTTCTGAATTATCTTTTATATTCTGAGATACAATATTCTGATAGTAAAGCTAACATAATTTTTAAAGAACGGTTTTGTTTCTGAAAGACACAGTGAAAATAATTTCTTTTCTGTGGACAACTCCAGTTCAAAATCACTGAAAATGAATGAAATGTCAGTGCTGCTTAAAACAGTGTCAAAACTTCTTCAGTGGAGCTGTAATTTAGTTAGGTTATCTTTCTTAATGCACCTTTGAAATTACAAGAATGTATTAGTTTCTCTGGAAGCACATTTTTACTGTCAGATGTGTTTAATGTGTGTGGTTTCCATACAACTGAGATATTTCAAATAACTTTGCAACTTTTTTTTTTCTTTAACTTGTTCCTTCAGTGCATTTCAGTGCTTCTTTACATGGCTATGTGCTTTCATGTACGTCTGGTACATCTAGCTATTTACAATAAGAGTCATACAGTGGGATATTAAAAGTTGGAGTGCTTTGTTTCTGGCTATGTATAGAGCTGAATGGTATATTGTTGAAGCCACAGCAAAAAGAAGTTAAACACAGGCTAAAGAATATTTACCATCTCCAGTGTTAGTCCTGGAAGCCAGTGAGTTTTCTCAGCATTTCATTTTCTGTTATATTGGTGGCTGAAACCAAGGAACATTATCATTTAGTCTCTTATTCTTCCCTTTTTAACACTCCTGATGTGACACAATTTTTGTAGGATCAGCGTAAAAAGAGCAGGTACATTTCTTCATACAACTGACGGCCAAAATGATTAGAACCTTTGTAAGGTGGGCAATGCCTAATCCATGCAGTTGACTAGGCTTTCTCTTGTGCTTCACTTTAAGGGCCAGGAAGTGGGACTTGTCTGTGGAAATGAGAGAAAGAAGGAAATTAATCCTGTAGGCAGAGATTTCCCAAAGAAAGAAGAGTGAGGTATGGCCGAAGTTTTATCTTGACAGAAAGTTTGGAGCAAGTTTCCTTGTAGAAGGCTGATTCCTGGAGTGCTTAACTCTATGTACAGGGAACGACTGGACTGTGTTGTACACTCCTTGCAAACATATAGGCAATGCTGCAGAAATACCTCAGTCTGGCCTCTTTTTCCTGTCCTATAGAAGATTATCAGCAAAGCCCCACATACTGTTTATTTTGTTTATAAGTGCTTTTAGTTTTATCAGTTTATTAGCAAAAATGAATGCAAGAGACCTGGCATTTTCAAAGACTGGAACACAAACTGGTCTGCTTTGTGATGATGCATTAATCCAAAGTACTGCTGCTTTGATAATGATAAAAAAAAAAAAAAAAAATAAATGGACAAACAAAAAGAACACAGCAGAAAACTTGGATTTATGTAAAACCTTCTGTACAAATAATGATCTTGGAGTACTTTATTTGAAAGTCAGAGAAAAACAAACATTGCCTTGCTCAGCTTGGGGGGAAAAGGTATGATACTGACATAGACTTTTAATAAGAAAATAATTTTCTGCACTTCATTATTTTCAAAGGGGAAGAGAACAAGCATGACCTGATGATGATTAGCAGCAAATAATCACAGGCAGGCTCCCAGGAATTGGTAGCTGCTTAAGCTCTTACACAAAACATAATTTTGGCTGTGATTATTTGCATCTATTGTAAACTGGATGCTCTTTCCTTTTTTTTCTTTTTTTCTTTCTTTTTCCTTACTAGCTCTCCAGATGAATTTTAATTACAAAGCAGCCATATTTATACCTAAAGTAGAACTTAATAGAATGAAACAGCATTAAAGAGATTAGCATGCTCTGTGAGTTAAAAGTTGACATTTTTAATTTTCATGAAGTTACCCATGGATATTATCAGTCTAATGAAAATACATAAACAAGACTGCATGTTCAAGACATTGATTTATCTCAACTCCCTGTCAAGGCTGTACTGTTTTCATCAAAGGCAGCACATGCTGAGATGAAATCTAAACAATCTATTTGTATGTGCTTTTGTCAACTTTTCCACAAATGTGACAATGATGCATCAAAATCAAAGACCCAGTTCTGCTAGACACTGTGCACTTCATAGTTTAAGGGTAGTAGTGAGCTGATTTAACACATTTAACAATTCCGTCCATGTTGGCTTTAGCTCTCCTCACCTGGTTAACAGAAAGGAAGGAATAAAATGCAGCTGTTTCAGCACCATTGAGATGGAGCTGAATCCAATGACTTTGGAGCAATAATGGTAGTGACCAACTCAAGCTCACCTGTGCAAATATACAACTTAAGAGAAAACATTTTAAAAAGTTTAGCCTCATTCACAGGGAAGAGTGAATATTTGGGAAGATCAAATGTATTTTTTTACCAGTTAATACATGGAAAACACAAATGCGTATTGGGTTGAGGCCTCATTTAAAATAAAATTAACCATTATGGGCAAGGAGGAGGTGAAATTAACAATTAATTCATACCCTTGTTTGCATACCCTCTAGAATTGTTTTTGTAGGCTGAATTGTGATTAGTTGTAGAAAGGGGAAGAACTAATAAATATTAACTTCTCTAGATATGAAACTTCCCTAGAGAATCCAGGGCTCCATCTTTGCTTTTTTTTTTCTTTTTTTGTTTTTTATTATTTTTCCCCTTTTATTTATTTATTTTTGCCTTTTCCCTTCCTTGTCAGACTGTCTTTACTGGATATCAGGAGTAGGCATACCCAGATACCTAATCTTCTCTAGAAATACTTTTTATTGGCAAATTAGTTCTTTCTGGATGAGGGGTACTTTATCTGCAAGCATATGTGTTATCTAAACAATAAAGCACCACAGTAAGCAGCACCCTGTTTTATGGAGGGTGTTGCTTTTATGGAAGTGTTCTCAAAACTTGATCTATCGATACTATCTGACCTTTCCAAGAGTACACTGAAGTTTAGGAGTTGTTTCCTTTTAGTATTCACTAGGGTTCATCCAGGAAAAATAGTAAGGTGTATTCAGGTCTGCTTTACTTCCTATTTGTGAAATACATATTTTCCTAAAATAACATTTTCATATCTTTTATTTGTTTTTTTTTTTCATGTCCATGGTGAATGCTTTGCTTGCCTGGATACATTCTGCTTTAGAATAGACAGTCTGTAGGCTACCTAGGTAAACCTAGAAATTTCCTGGTTTAAGATATCAGAAGAGTTTATTCTCCTTAGACATTTTTATATAAAATTTTTAGGACTGTGGAATGGAGAGCATTGCTTTTCCTAATGAATCACTACAGCACATTTCTTGTCCTTCCCATCCCTCCCCCATTAATTGTATTTCCATAGGTGTTAGATTCACCAGTTCCAAATTGAGTCACTGTTAGTCTGTCTCTTCATCTACATGAAACGTCAAGTGTCAGAGCTTAGGTAACTGTCAATTCTTTCTACTTGTTTCTGAGGATATATTTATGTGATCTCAACTGTTTGTTTCATGAAAATACCTCCTACACCTGGAGATTTTTTGCAGCTCAGCTGAGGCATGTGTGTATATGTTCCTTTTCTGTGTTATGACAGGCACAGCTGGTTAGCTGAGCCCAGTTACATCTTTCATATGCAAATTCTGGATTGGTAGGTGCTCTCTTTTCAGCGTTCTCATTCTCCTATCAGGCAAGAAAAATGCAGCCTGAACCTGAGTCTTCGTGAGTAACGTGTTTGGCACACTATGCCACCTAGCCCTCAAACGTAGGAAATACCTGCTTGAATACCAAACGTTTACAACCTTTAGCTTTGCATGCACTACGTGCTCCAGAGGTTGGTGTTTGCATTAAGTGTTTTTTGCTAAATTTAGAAAATTCATCTTAATCCCTGATGTTGCAAGCATCTACAGCAGCTGTTAACTGTGAAGACATTATTAACATAGATAGGAATGGCTGTTATGCTAACCAAAGACAAAAAGACTGGCACAGAAATCAGGGTGTTGGTTTTGTGTTTCTTTTTGTTTGCTTGTTTTGTTTTCTTTTTCTATTATTTTTCTATTTTCTATTTTTTATTCTATTTTTATTATATTTCTATTATTATTTTTATTTTACACAAACTTCTTGGCATTACAAATGGAAATTGCCACTACCTCAGGAAACTAAATACCATTTCTCCAAGATGTATTTACTAAAGCATGATACTCACAACAAAATTTCTCTAGCAGTTTTACAGTACAGTAGTAGAAACAAGTTTTGATCTCTCTCATGCAGTCAATATTCTGTTTTGAACTGACTGCTCTTATTTAAAGAAATCAAATGTAAAAATCTGTACTGCTTTTCTAAAGATTTTCTTGTATTAAACTTTACAATGTATTGTTGAAAAATATGCAAAAGGATACAGATTCTAAGAATTATCGATATATTAAGTACTCTAAATTAATTCTACATTAAAAAATCTGATATCATATAACTCCTTTTAAAACCATATGCATTGAAACAAAAGATTCAACAGCTATTTATTCAACTAGTAAGAAGACAAATCTACATAAAAACTTCTAACCCTGTAGAAATCTGTAGAGTCTGCAGATAAATGTAACTGGAACTAGATTTTTGTGTTATTTGCAATAGTGTGCTAGACCTACTTAAACAAAAGAAGTTGTTCTAGACTTATGGCTAGACTTATGAAAACATTTAAATGTATAGACTTTTGCAGTTAAAAAAGCTTTTTCTATGGCAAACGGACTAACATTCATCATTTTCCTTATGTATGGCCAATTTTACATTTCACAGAAGATAAGGAATAACAATATTAATAGCAATATTAAAACAATTTAATGATGAAAACTGTTAGAATCATAGAATCGTTAGGGTTGGAAAGGATCTTCAAGTTCCAAATCCCTCTGCCATGGGCAGGGACACCTCACACTAAACCATCTCACCCAAGGCCTCATCCAACCTGGCCTTGAACACAGCCAGGCATGGAGCATTCACAGCTTCCCTGGGCAACCCATTCCAGTGCCTCACCACCCTTATAGTAAAGAAAGTCTTCCTTGCATCTAATCTAAACTTCCCATGTTTAAGTTTTATCCTGTTACCCCTTGTCCTGTCACTACAGTCCCTAAAGAACAGTCCCTCCCCAGCATCCCTATAGGCCCCCTTCAGACACTGCAAGGCTGCTATGAGGTCCCCACACAGCCTTCTCTTCTCCAGAATCAACAGCCCCAACTTTCTCAGCCTGTCTTCATACGGGAGGTGCTCCAGTCCCCTGATCATCCTCGTTGCCCTCCTCTGGACTTGTTTCAACAGTTTCATGTCCTTTTTATGTTGAGAACACCAGAACTGCACACAATACTCCAAGTAAGGTCTCATAAGAGCAGAGTAAAGGGTCAGGATCACCTTCTTCGACCTGATGGTCACAATCCTTTTGATGTAGCCCAGGATACTCTTAGCTTTCTGGGTTGCAAGGAGGTCCTGAAGGAGTTGGCAAATGAAGTTCCTAAGCCACTGTCCCTCATATTTGAAAAATCGTGGCAGTTAGGTGAAGTTTGAACAGAGTCCACATTTACCATCTGAAGGTATTTACGGTTATTTCCTCATTGGCTGTTGTAACACTTAGTTTAGGATACCTATAGTGTTTTGATTACAATATTTTATCTGATTTGATTAGGCTTTTTGAAGTGCACAGTAATGGACGTTACAAGACTTAAGGCAAATACATCAAACACAACACTTTCTGCTTGAATTCAGCGAAGTCCACAGGAAGGTAGACTTATATGTGATCAAGCGAAAAATGTGATTTTAACTTATGCAAAATAAATTACTGTTAGAACTTCTGAAGGTCAGAGTTCCTGAAAAAACAGGTAACCTGGTAATGATGTTGGGCTCAGGTTACAGATATAAGCCCACACAAACATAGTTAAAAGGATTCTTACCCAGGAAATAATATTAATATGACAATAAAAAGTATTAATTATCATTATTAGTATTTCTTTTCCAGAAGAAAATGCAATAAAGAAACATGTAATTCTAGATAAAAAATGTTTATTTTCAGAAGAGGAATCGCAGGGCTCTGTTGTAGTTAGTAAAGGAGAGCAGACTTTTTCCTTCTGCTTTTTGGAAGAGCAGGCAATTGCCCTCTTTTGCTTTTTTTTTCATAATCTCAAAAGTCTGATTAAGAAACTTTCTACCTAATTGGTTTGGTCAGTCATTGTCTTGACTGGCACAATGTAACAATTTTACTTCTATAAATCTTTATAATTCACCTATTGTGTCCTGAGTGAAGTTGCTATCATCTCTTAATTTGCATTTATACAAACTTATTTTAAAGTGGAACACAAAAAAGTAAAAATGCTAATCTTATATTAAACAGGACTAGTATGGAAATGCATTGCTTTTTGTTGAGTTTTTTTTTAGTCTATACATGGCTTTCTACACTTTCCCATTCCTTATTATACATTGTTTTAACCACTTATAAACATATTATATTGGTACAATAACTATATTTAAAGTTTTTTGTAATGTTCTTCATTTTATATTTTCTCTTGCCTTATTTTCTCCAGAGATCATTTTATGCCTATACTGTTATCCAACAGAAGAGGAGATTATATCAAGCTATTGCTTGTGCTGCAGGGATCAACCTCAGTTTCCCATGCATTTTGATGGAGTCTGATATGATCAGCTCTTAACACCCGACATCTTCTCACTGCATATCCAAGTAGAATTATTGTCCTCAGGATGGTTTATTAAAAAGGCATATAGATGGACTACTGAAGTTCTCGAATTTTTCTTAACAGCATCTCTATCTCTGTATGATTTTATTATAATCCCTCATTTAGGATTTCCTGGAATAAATTATTTGGGTCTCAGTTAAATAGGCAACTGAGAGTTGAAGCTATATTAGCAAGCCTTAGGCAAATAGCTGGGCATTAGTACTTATTACAGACACAGATGCATGAGAAGTGCAATCAATTTTGTCTTTGCTGGATTTCAACTTCAGTGAATTGTTCACTGATTTTAGAATTTGGGGGGATTCTAGGAAACTATTAAACAAATGGGCAATTTTGGGAACCATTATATAAAACATGTGACACTCTAGACAATAGACGTCACACCGTTTACAAAAAGGTTCTTTTCTGCCTCACTTGGTGCATGTTATCTTCCACCTCATTAATTATTAGTCCATGGTATATTCTGTTCTTTAGACAATTTCTCTTTAAGTATAAATAAGAATAGGAACAAACATTGAAGCTTCTTATATACAGTTTTTATTTGGTTGTCATTCTTTTTCTTTCCCATTAATACTTTTTAGTATCTTACATTTTTTTATTCTAATGTTGTGTAGTGACTTATCTGCTACATTAGAATTCCAGAATTAGCACATTTTAAAATACCCTTTTCTTCCAGTGTTTGAGTTATTTTCCTGTATGTCTCTGAAATATATGGAATTATTTGACAAATTTAATGGATTTACACAGTTAGCTCACCCAAGTTACATTCTGTGAGCTTAGCATGGGATGCCTTTGTATAATTTTGGTAACAATGTGAAGATACACGGTTTTGCAAGAGCTTGAATTTCCAAAAAACAAAGCTCCTAGAAACAAACCCAAAACTCCTCAAAACTAAGTTCCCAAAACACATGGAAACAAAGCATGAAAGATTTAGGCATATAAGCATCGTTAAGAAATTTTCAGGTACTTTGATAACGTGACTCCGTCACATTATTATTCATCAAACAGATTTGATTGTATTCCATTAGATAGTTGTTGTAGTGTATCATTTAAAAGAGTATCAGTTTTCTTTTCCGTGACTTAACAATTTCATGGCCATGAAAGAGTGTGTGTATTACTGTATAATTTAACTTTTTTTCTTTTTTTGTCACAGAGTAGGAAAATAAGGAGAAGACTTTTAAAACAGGATTAATTTTTCCCTCCCAAGGATGTAAAATTTCCACTCGCAAACTTTATGCTGTGTTTTATTGGCAGCAGAGTGTATCTGCCTATTTTAATAGTCTAATATAGCTCATCTGCAAAAATTAGGTCTTCAAATGCAAATCTAACCATTTTTTCCAAGATAATGGTGCTATTTTTTTGCCTGTGCACTCATCTATATAAATTTTAACATTATTGTCTTTCAAGAGGGTGTTTTTTTTCAAATAGAAGCCATCTAGAAATCAGTGTAATTGAGCTTCTTATATATTTATTGTTTGCAACACACAAAATTTCTTCTTATGCCAGTCATCGACTCATACATCTTTTATTTTTTCACGAGACAGTGTATAAAAATTAAGTTTTGATAGTTTTTTAAAAACTAGTCTTTGCTTTGAACTGATGCACTGAAACATAGGAGTATAAGCTGTCATTAATCTAAGTTTTTATTTGTTCAGATACCATAATGCTTTCTTATCAAACACAAAGTTATTGACTTCTTTTCCTTTTAATGTTAACTCAGTTACAACATTCTTATATTTAGCAATCATATTTTTAGTGATTCTATGCTAGCTGAGCATCCCCTTTTCATTTTGTTTTCTTAGCTCACTCCTTCAGCGAAAAATCATACTTGGGTAGCCAAGTTGCATACTTTCCTACCAATCACTTTCCACAGAACTTTCTTTTCCCCAAGATTTGGGGATTTTTTTATTATTTTTTTTTATTAGCAGCTTTAAAAGTTATCTTAAAAAATATTTGCTATTTTAAATACAATCAACATCCTTAGATTGAAATAAGATGACATGTTCTTTTTGACCAATGCTAAAGATAGAAAATAAATATGTTTATTCATGAGCTGTTTATACAGTGCCCTGCAATATGAAGGAATCAATTTCTCCCACGTGTGTCCAGTCTTCTACTGGAAGTAGAAATATATTGTTCATTACAGAATAAGGGTAACAAAAGCTATCCTGGTACATTATACTACTACATAATGTTATCCACAGTTACCTCGAGTCTGAATCCGCCTCGCTGACAAATGTGATAAATCCTTACACTGTTTTCTTATCTACTGTACATAAAACTCTTGCTGTAGACTCAGTACTGACACTGCTTGATATCAATGCTTTTTTTAAGAAGAAAATTCTTAGAATTGTAATTGTCATAGAAGGCCTTTAATGTTCCCACTTAATTACCTTCTCTCCTTTCCACTTAGTTGCTTGTCCTGGTTGTTGCCTTTGCCTTTTCTTCATATAGAAGAAGCCATTTTAATGTTTTCTGGTTGTGAATCTTCTCAGATATGAGCTACTGACAAGTCATGAGAGAACCTGCATTGGGATCATTTATCTTTTTGGGGTCTTTTACCTGAATGTATAATTTTAGCCTTTCAGGAATTTTTTACCTATGAGCAGAACTCTGCCTGTAGTTTTATAACAAGGCCAATACCTGTATGGAACCACAAGCAATGGATTTTACTAGATCAGCTGAGCACTTAGTTGACTTTTTTTTAGTGTGAGAGAGGAAAAAATCATCAAAAGTAACTGGTCCCTGCACTTACAATACAATAGTTCATATCCTAATTACTCTCATTAAGTGATTCATGTTTTCACAGCAGTAGAGGCAGGTAATACTCCTCTATGTTAGGTGATTCTATATTAAAAATCAGTTCTTTTCCATTTTTTACAGTTTTCTTGACAGGATCTTAAATATTCACCTTCTGAGAATTCCTTTTTTTTTTTTTTTTTAACTAGGAATCCCTTAAGATTACATTTGGTTTTGCCTGCTGTTATCCACATATCACTTTTTAATTTCAAATGATATTTCTATTTCCATCTGAACTAATTTCTTAATGCAGGTGATTTTCACCATTGGATTTAGGATTTTTTTTTTTTTCCTGATGGAGCTGTGGCTTCTGTAGAGTTTTTCAGATTCCTCTGTGGTTTTCAGACATTTGTTTCTCTAAGTCATCTTCCACAGAGTTCTGAGTAGACCTTGGACCCATGTGGCCTGTACGGCACGAGGGGACATCACTGGCTAAGTGTACCTGACAGTTTCTTTAAGCCATTTCCAGCTTCAGTCAGTCTATCAAGTGCTTCCATCTTTCTAGTTTTCTCTGTTCCTAGAAGTAGATTTGCACTCCGGCTGCAATTGATTTTATTTGGGATAGTCTCTAATATCCATTTTTGTGACAGAAACTTTCCTGTTCAATGCCAGGATTTTTGTTGTTGTTGGTATTTGTGATATCAAATTCACCCTAGAGACTGTTCCAGTTCCTCCCTTCACCACCTAAAGTGAACAAGTATGTGTGTGCATGTGGGTGGTTTTAGTTCTGTTTATTTTTAACCACATTGCTATATTGAATCTCAGGGGTATCCAGAGACTTTTTAGTTGGGAGTCTCAGGTTTCCTAAGAACACAACTGTGAACAGGAACACTCTTTTTCTCTGCCAAATCCAGGACCATGTGATTGCTCTTCTCTGCTGCAGGGATACTCCCACAAGGAAGTGGACCTGTGGACCAGGTTTATGTCGCTGAGGCTTATATTGTTCCACTGAAACAAGCAATCTAGTTTCACTCAAGGTAAGTAAAATGGCAGCTGATTTTTAAAGTAATTTTGAGTATTCATAAACAGCCACTGCAATACAGCATTACTATTCCCATAACATCATTTGAATCTCAAGTGTTTTAGAGAAGAAATATATTGAAGGAAGAGAAAATACTTTTGCTTCTTCTGGAAGAAATGCTCTACTTTTACATTTTTCAGGTAACAGTGCAAACCAAGAAACCTTTTTCTGTTTTTTTTTTTCCTAGTCTTCTATGGACTCTCTGAGGAAGACTGTAAAACATCTCCTATATCATGTCTTTCAATATTTTCAAAGTCTCTCCAAGTAAAGTGTGTATGCTCACTGACATTTTCTGGACTATTCATGTATGAGACATATGCTTGCACAACCTAAGGAAAGAAAGAGATAATTATCCCTGACAGGTCACCAGTCAGGCCCTGGTGGGAAGTCCTCTCCCCTGCTTCACGGCTCACCACCCACAGCTTCAGCAGCCATGTTATTTTAATTCCTAGTCCTCAGCAAAGTCTGAGTCACACCAGTGACTGGGGGCATGGACCAAAGGGGGGCTGTTCTGCTCAGACCTCTTGTCATCATCAAGACAAGTATGGGTGAGGTGACTCAGAGAAAATCAGGACTAGTCCCTGGTCAAACGTTAAACACATGTGATCATCCCTGAATGAAAGAATGGAAACTGTTTTACTTGAGAAAAAACCAATATTGAGTTCAGCTGGGAAATACTATACACTAAATTGGTTACACTCAGTACAGTTAATTCTGAAGTATAACTGTATGTTATAACAGCTGTATTATAGTCCAAGAGGGAGTTTAGGAAGCCTTTTAAACAAGAAAAAACATAGTAGGTTTCATATTGCTATGGTGTTCCCATACAAAGGAAAAATATCAATAAGTAAAACCTGAGATTCAAAATTTATTTTTTCTCTAATTGGTTGCCTGCAGGAACATAGATGGTATTCCTGTGTCTGAACTGGTACAAATTCATGTACTTCTGCTTGTGGTCTCTCAATTTACAATGGCTGAAAATTTGGGTGAGCATTTTATTGCCTTTCCAACAAAGAAGTGGAAAAAATCAACAATGCAATTAAATCCAGATGCTCAAATAGTAAGTCAGGCTGATTCTGCCAATCAGAATCCAGAATTTATAGCTCTTGAATGACACAGCTAAGTGCAAGAAAGCAAGAAATAAGCACCAGGTCTACATAAGGGAAAGATATAAACTTGATATATTTTGTCGTTATAAAGAAGAATATTAAATATATCTACTGAAACTTTATTTCACTGTGAAGTAAAGAACAAAGGAAAAAGAGAATGAAACATCTGTCATCTGATCTAATTCAGACTGAACTGATGAATAGAAACATATGCCTCCTCATTGCAGCAATTGTACCTTGGGTCCTTAGCTCTTAGAGGATTGATCAGATGACTAAGTTATGGCTTAAGTCATGATCTTTGCCTTTACTGACAAATTTTAGTATTAAAAAAAATAAAAAATAATACCCTGGCTCCTGACACAGGAAGTATGAAAATGGCCAAAAGTATTTTTTACAGTAAACAAATGACATCTTCCTTTGACTTTAAATTTTTATTTACTTCTCTACCTTCCCAGTGTGAATGTTTGCATCTGCCTTTATTTGCATAATGGTGTTTCAAACTCCTGTCTTTTCTCAGTGCAGCTATTACTGAAAGATCCAGGGGAGACTGACTTGTCTGGTTTTCAGTAAAGAGCTCCCTCACACTTCTCTCCAGTCCTCCCTCAGTTTTAGTTCCTTAATTCTTTTCCTCCCCTTCATCTGTCCACATCTGATCACCCTCAGACTAACGACTGGTGCTGGCTTCAGAGGAAAACTGTACAACAGACTGTGGAAACTCTCCTCCTAAAGAAGTTCAGGACCTGTAAAGATAGGAGCGACAGTGTGTAGGAGATAGGCAGGAACAGCAACGAACCAAACTGTGGATTGGACCAAAGCCATTTAGTAGCTGCTGGTATCCATGACCGTATGTAGTCTTTCTTCACCCAAGATACAGATGTGGACACAGGGCTAGGGATTTGGCAGTTAGGGCCTCAGGAGAAGATCAAGAGGTCTACCCCCAGACCATTTACTGACCTGATGCTTGGAACTTCGCCCCTTACATATACCACCACCTTAATTGATCTCTGGAAGTCTTGATGCATCACTTGTTGTTGTGGTTTAAGACCAGTGGCAACTCAGCTGCTTGCTCACTTGCCCTACCCTTCCTCCCCCCCAGTCCCGGAGGGATGGGGAGGAGAATCGAAAGAATGTAACTCCCATAGGTTGAGATAAGAACAGCCCAGTAACTAAGGTATAACACAAATCACTGCTGCTGCCACCAGTAATAATAATGATAAGAGAAATAACAAGGGAAGAGAATGTAACTGCTCACCACTCACCGACTGATACTTAGCCCAACCGAGCAGTGGTCTAACCCTTCCAGGTAACTGCCCTGAGTTTATATAGTGGGAATGATGTGCTGTGGTATGGAATACCACTTTGGTTAGTTTGGGTCAGGTGTCCTGTCTCTGCTTCCTCCTGGCTTCCCCTCCTCCCTGGCAGAGCATGAGACTCACAAAGTCCTTGGTCAGACTAAACATTACTGAGCAGCAACTAAAAACATCGCTGTTATCAACGCTGTTCCTAGGGTGAAAGTCAAAAACACAGCACTGCACCAGCTACTAAGAAGGAGAAAAATGACTGCTACTGCTGAACCCAGGACACTTATCCCTCAGTATCTATCTTCTCTTTCTACATATGTGAACATTCTTCATTCTTGTCCAAGATTTTCTCATAGAAGGCATTATGAAAGGGCAGAACAATCTCTTGTTGCTGTTCTTTTCCTGTTTTCTGTTTCCATATACCTCAGAGGAGATTTGGAGAGGAGAAACTGAGCTTACAAAAAGACTGAATTAATGTCTTTCCCCAGAAGGCAAGGAAAAATTGTCTTTAATATTGCTGAAATTTTGTTAGAGGGCTAGAGTTCCTTTCATCACTAGAAGACTACTTGTAACAAAAGCCAGTTTGCCAAATTAATATTGTAACTACTGGCCTAGTCTTCATCCCTACAGATATATACAAAGAAACAAATGATACTTTATTCCCTCTCAGGGGAAGTCGGAAAAAGTAGGTACTACAGAAAGCATGATGTGGTAGGTTCTTCAACCAGTCCTTTGTAGTTAGAACCATAATTTGGGCATGGGACCCAGCTCTGCTCCCTGGCAGTTTCAAAGACTGTTCATTCTTCTGGAAGTGGCTATCTGTATGATTTTATGTTGTATGGCAGATGTTTGCTTTGCTTTCCATGTAAAAGTAGAACCCTATGCTCTTACTTCTCCACTTTGAATGCTAAACCAAGGATGGAAGTCACTTGCCATAAGATAGGATCAGAAAAGTTATGGGTAAATATCACTGCTTGAATATCTGCATCTCTACCATCTGAAGAGAACACTTTTGTTCAATAAGAAGTGATTATGCTGATTCTTGGAAGAGATATGGATATAAAATTGTAATCCTATTTGATTCTTTCAGGTTTTACTCTACCAGTCATTTTTTCAGGACATTACAGAACTAGTTACAGCTGTAGTATAATGCAGATATGATCTCTGTTTAAACAAACAAAAAAAAAAAAAACAAAAACCTGAATTAAGTAGCTTACCATATTGTATAACACAAACAACCTTGCAAAACTAGGATGTCCTTGGATCCAGTCTTAGATGAGAGCAAGACGTTAATTTTGTACGTCCTAACACCTTCTCCCTTTGGGATTTATCAAGAATCACTTTCTTCACCTTCTGGTGTGGAACAGAGCAGCAATTTGTGCACACAACAGTTTCAGAGAAGAAATTAAGATTAACACATTGTTCAGAAAGGAAAGCTTTCATAAGCCTAATGTAAACACTCAACAGGTTTAAGACGATTTGGCTAATGCTAAAAGCTTCTGAAAGGCCTTACTGCATGTCTAATGGTGGCAAAACTATTGCTTTTGCGTAAGTGCCTGCCCTGCAATAAGCAAGAAAGAGTTCTCTTAACAGAATGACAGATAAACCTGATTTTCCCATGGTTAGCCTTGGTTTTACACCAATGTTATTTTATTGAATCAATGGATATCTAGATTGCAAAACTGATGCACAAGGGAAGAATTAATTAAAAAAGACCTGAACATTTACTCAAGAGAAATGTATTCCCAAAAATACTGCTTGCCATACTTTCTTTAGATCAGATCCTCTGCTACATAAAATAGGTCTCTAGGTTTTCCATAGGAAAACACCAAATCAATTTAACTTTGGTCAGTTTATTAAAGTTGTGAAGAACACAAACTAAGGTTGTAAAGTGACAGGTCCCTTGTAAATACCATTTACACAAATCACATATATACCACATGTGACATGATTTTCACAAATATTATTCTATTATTTAGTAACTTAGTCACCAGTTTGCAGAAGAGTGACATACCTGATTGTGTGGCTACTTGTAAGTGCAATT
Source organism: Neopsephotus bourkii (assembly GCF_033783945.1). Taxonomy (NCBI): domain Eukaryota; kingdom Metazoa; phylum Chordata; class Aves; order Psittaciformes; family Psittacidae; genus Neopsephotus; species Neopsephotus bourkii. The sequence continues at coordinate 5,925,621 of NW_026901837.1, read as the reverse complement.
ACTGCAACAGGGAAGTCAGGCAAGGTAAGGAACCTCATGTAATTCAACAAAAAGTGCAGAGTTCTATGCAGAAGATGAAATGATGATGATGAAAGGATTGTAGCAGCTCTCCTATGAGAAAAAGCTGAGGGAGCTGGGGCTAATCAGCCTGGAGAAAAGAAGACTCAGGGAGGATATTATAAATGTATATGAATACTTGAAAGGAGTGTGCAATGATACAATGAGGACAGAAACAGATTCTTGTCAGTGATGCCCAGTGATTGGATCAGAACCAGTGGGCACAAACTGAAACACAGGGGGTTCCCTCTGAGCATCAGGAGATACTTTTTAACTGAGAGGGTGACCACACACTGGCACAAGTTCTCCTGGGAGGTTGTGAGTCTCCATCCCTGAAGATATTCAAAGCCCGATTGGAAATGGTCTTTGGCTACTGGCTGTAGGTGATCCTGACCAGCAGGATTGAATCAGATTATGTCCAGAGGTCCCTTGCTACCTCAACCATTCTGTGATTCTGTAACTTCATGTATAAAGTTACATGAGGTTATATGTGCACTCTCTCTATCTGTACAGATGCAAATGCATCTGAAGTTGAAACTGGATATAGTAACATTGTGACAATACAAACTTCATTACTTAAGGTGGGTTTCATCTGACAGTTTTTCACTGATGCTAGAGGTTTGTTGTCTCGTGAAAATCTTATGAACTCATAACAGGACCTGTATATTCGTCTGTTTTATCTGATAAGAATATACCAACATGACTGAGAAACAATGTGCTGGTCTGACAGAGACTGAGTACCTTGATATAGAGTGTATTCTCTGATACAGCAAGATAAATTACAGAGGTTTATTTCCACTTTAATACTTTTTCATGATAGCACAAAGTCACAATTGAAAATAAATAAACTAATAGGGCAAACTGTTAATTACAAACTGCACTCCCTCCTTTCTGAATTTGATACTGTTGGCCCCCTGTCTTTCTACACTGATTATGTCATTACAGTTCAGCATGAATATTCTAAATTTATGGGGAAGAAGGAAGGTGCACAGAAATATTTTGCTTACTTGTAATCTAGATAAAGTTTTTAAACCCAACGTAATTTAAAATCTTTCTGTTGCATCTTCTTTCAGGCAGGAACTGTTTCAATGTTGCTATCTTCCTAACTGTTTGGCTAATCTGTGTATTAAAATCACATGCATAATTTAAGTTTTTAGTATGAAATCTGCCATTTATTCTTCCAATGTCACTTTTTACCTCTTTACACATTGTACATGTATAATTTCATTGAAACTATTTCATTTTTGCTAGAATGCTACCCTAGCATTTTAGTGCAAATTAGTAAGGAGAGGAGAAAAAAAATACCAAGGTGAGCTTTAAAATATGGGGCTGAAAGTGAGAAAACAAGCTATGAAATGAGAATTGAAGACTAGTGGACAGGAGAGTGAAAGTGAAACAGCGCTTGTATTTGAAGTGTAGTGTAATCTCAGACAGATCCATAAGTGGCCAGAGTAACTGGAGCATGGCAGGTACAGTCTCACTAAGGGACTCTGAAGTGTTGCTTCCAGTTTTGACTGCAGGAGTTCAAGCAGATCATGTGCAGACCGGCAATCACTTTCAGTGACTCCGTTGCTTATGACTTATTTGAGAAACAATGAGCGGCATCTGAAGGTAGCCACAAAACGAAAATCTTAGTCATAAGAGGCTGGCTTGTGCCATTTGTCCTTTTTGTTACCATCGTGTGTGTAGATCAATGTAAGGTTATTTCCTACTCTTGTTGCAGCCTTTTGCTATGCTAATAAAGTATGGGAATTTGAATGTCCTTGGAGTATGTGAGCATTTGACATTTTCCATTTTAGTACCTAGCTCTGCCTTCCCCAGAAATGCATATGGCTGTAAATGTTGGTGAGTTGAATGAGTAGCCAACCAAAATTAAGAACATTATAAAGGTCAAGGTAATTTACCACTATCATTCTTAGTATGCCATATGCTAGCCAACAAACCCCATCACAAAACTACAATAAAAGCAAGGCAAGAGCACATGGGTTTGGATTAGGTTTGGCTTTTGGCTTTTGGCTTCTGGCTTTGTTTTGCACTGGTTTGGTTTTACTTTTTCAAAAAAGACAATGGCAATAGTAACAAACAGATGAAAAACAAGCCACTTCACAATACACAGATACTAACTGAATGGTCTTTTTGCTATGAAACAACTTCCATTTACTTTTCATGTGAAATGACTTTCAGAAAGAGAACGTTACTGAATAAGGTCCATGGAAAACAAAAGCAATGAGACCCAAGACTAATAAACCAAAACTGTTCTTCATAGTATTTCATTTTAAGAGTGTGGCTTCCCCCCACACCCTTTTTTTTTTTCTTTTCTTTCTTTCTTTTTTTTTTTTTTTAAATCTCATATATATCAAAATAGAAAGTCAACTGTAATGGCATAATTCTACAAAGAAATAGAAATATGGCATTTGTCAATCCAGCCCAAAATGGTTGAAAAGAATTTGTGCATGTTCTCATAAAACACAGCTGTGATATTGCTGGAATTTGAGCTGAAAACAAGCTGTAATTTTAATGACAAAATGCTTCTGTTGTGTAAAGCTTGCACAAAAACATGATTACAACTAATGTTTTGATCTCATTAAACTGAAGAAAACTGCTGGTAGAGCCCGGACATATGCTTCTATTATTAAATCTAATCTATTTGCACATCAGTTGCACTGCTGTTAGCTCACTGAGCATTGCAAAAATATAGGCTCAGAATTACTTGGGACAGATTCTGTTAGAAGAGAAAATAATTAATCAGTGCATAGGACTGGAGAAAGCACTGAAGTAAAAGCATTTCATTGCAGAATAAAAAGCCCTGTGTAGACAGGACACATGTCACTAATGTTGTTCCTCTGAAATTTTCTTGAACAGAAAGGAAATCATGGCCATCACCTCCAATGTGGCATGCTGTGACCACAAATTGCACAGAAAATTGAAAAATAAAGTTGGCCCATCTATATTTTGCAATTAACTTGCCAGACATTGTCCATGCTAAATATGTTTTTTTGCCAAACTTGACTTTATTAAAGGAAAAGTTTAAAGGAATTCTTAAGAAAGATACTTTCTGAGCTGTGCTTACAAGCAGTTTTTTTAAATTTGGGTTTTGTTTGGGGTTATTTTACTGGTTTTGGTTGTTAGGTCTTGTGGTCAGCTTTTTTTTTGTTGTTTTTTGGTTTTGTCTTTTTTTTTTTTTTTTAATCTAGAAATAAACCTGCTTTTTTTTTTTTTTTTTAAAAGAACCATAATCAGGGACTATAATTATACTTCTAATCCAGCAAAATGCTAATGAAGATCTGTTAAGTAACTGGATTTTGGTAGGATTTGTAGTTATAAACTGGCCTACTAATTTTGGATTCTTTTCTGACTATTTTGGATTCTTTTTGACTATGAGATCATGCAGGTTCAGTTACAACTTTTTTACCAAGCCCAACTTGATAATAGTTTATTTTATTGAGTCATGAAAAAATCTGAGAGAAAAGTTTAAAATTGTTGCAGCAATATTAAAATAGATTTGTGGTTTGTTTTGCTATAAATAAAATAAATCTTTGTTCTAGTTACAGCTGGGATGGAGTTAATTTTTTCCTAGTAACTGGTGTAGTGTTGTGCTTTGGCTTTAATCTGAGAACAATGTTGATAACACACCAATGCTTTAGTTGTTGCTAAGTAGTGCTTACCCTCATGAAGGACATTCCAGTCTCTCATGCTCTGCCAGTGAGGAGGGGCTCAAGAAGCCATGAGGGAGCAGACACAGGGCACCTGACCCAAACTAGCCAAAGGGGTATTCCATACCACAAGTCATGCCCAGTCTATAAAATGGGGGGAGTTGGCTGGGAGGGGCCCATGGCTGCTAATGTCAGGCTGGGCATTGTCCAGTGGATGGTGAGCAATTTTATTGTGCATCATTTGTTTATTCCTTCATATCTCTCTTTATTTTTTATGAGTGTTATTATTATATTTTGCTTTCAATTATTAAACTGTTCTTACCTCAACCCACAGGTTTGTACATTTTTTCTGATTCTCCTCCCCATCCCAGTGGGGAGTGAGGGATGAGCAAGCAGCTGCATGGTATTACCTGCTGGCTGGCCTTAAACCACAGGAGTCTTGTATTGTCTAGATAACTTTAATGTAAAGAAGTGTTATCAAAATAGGCAATGGTTATGAGTGTGAAAATAAACGCAAAAAAAAAAGCCTAAATCCAATTCAACAGCAGATTGCTCTACTGGTGAGACATGAAAGAAAACATATTTTTAGAAACACTGCTTAGTTTTGTGCTTCATTTTTTCTATGTTCTTTTCTCCTTCCTCTGGCTGACATGTACCTTGCTCTGGGGACAACTTGACATCCTTTCGCTGGTTAACAGATGTAATTCTTGCTCACAGATGCAGGATCAGAACTGCTGAAGGTAAACTCCATTGGACTGGAAAACAACACAGGTATTATTTGTAGCACTGGTTATTCATTAATTTTAGGATATGTTGTGCCTTTATATATAGACTTATTTTACATTAGTTGAATATTATTTGCTTAAATTGAAAGATATTATAAAAGAAATAGGATGAATCATTATATTAGCATGAAGATTTATGTTAATGTCATTTCCCTTTTTTTCCCTAGACTCAGTCAGGAGGCTCTAGAGCCTCACACTGCAGGAATCCTTACCTTATAAAATTAATGATCCTAATATTTCCCAGCTGTATGAGTTTCTCTGTAACAGGATTCCTCCAGTAAGTTGTATAGGTGGAGGTTTTCAAGGACATCCTTCAGAATCTTTAGAGAAGTGGAAGCATAGGAACAACTACCAATCCTTCTTTCAAGTCCTGAAATGTACATCTGCTCCACTGTCTCCTTGGAGATACAGCATGTTCTGCTATGGAGCAGAGGAGACTCTGGACTTTGTGCTTCACTAACCTATTTGGCATTTTGTTTCTGGGCTGGTGGCCCAATAACGTGTGACCAGCAGATGGAAGACAAGGCAGCTCTGGTGCTTTCAGAAAGGTCTTGTCCTGGAAATTCCCTAGTATCATGCAGACTTGCTGTGTTTTAAGGTAATTATAACTTTAGCTGAGCTCAGATTTACTACATTGAAGTGAAAAATTCTTTACAATGATAGTGGTCAAAATCTGGAACTTTTTAAAGAAAGTTTGGACAAGGCCCTGTGCAACCATATGTGATTTCAAAGCTGGCCCTGAGCTGAGCAGAGGATCAAACACAGAAGTGTCTTGGGGTTCATCCTAGGTTTCATCATAGGTTCATCCAAACCTATGCAATTCTGGGAGCTGGCTCTTGCAAACCCTTGAGCTACAGAGAAATCTTAGATGGGTATGTGAAGAGAATTACACAGAACAGGCCAGTCTTGATTTATCTGGCATTCCCTTGTTGTTCCAAGATAGCATAGTCTACATTTGATGAAGGTTTCAGTATTTACTGTCTTACAAGCTATTTTAAAGGCGCAAAAATATTATTCATCATTATTATTATCTCAGCTTTCATTAAGGAGTAATTATCTGTTAGTAATTCTTTAACCTGCTCTTTTGGGGACAATTAATAAAGAACTAACAATTTTGGAGATTTAAGTACTAACAGGATGTCAGCTTCAGGAAGGACCACACAGTGGCATTTCTTCTTTCTCAATATCTTTTGATAGTGTGCTAGACTCTTTTATACAAATTTCTTTTTTTGCAGCTAGTATGTAACAATGTGTTTTGCTTATGACAAGATTAGGCTTGCTGGAGTAATGAAGAGGTCATATTTCTTTTTCTGAAAGGGGGAGAGATCATGATATGGATTTTAATGGGGGGGGTTGTCTTCTTCATTTGTTTTGGGATTTTTTCTTTTTTTTTTTGTTTGTCTTTTTACATCTTCATATTCTCAAATAAAACTAGAAGAAAATTTAAAAATACATACTTCTGGTATTTTCCTATAGCTCAGATGTCCAAATATGTTAACTATATTTCTGAAGTCGGTATGTATTATTTTCTGCTTAAGATGCACAGAGGATTTGCGAGATAAGTATTCATAAATGTGTCGGAGGAGCTACCCGAACCAAGAAGACAATCCCAATATGAGTTACGCTTCTTGTTCGATTTATTGCACAGGCTCACCTAATTTATACCATTGGTGGGAGTTTACGTGACAGCTGTACATCTTTCATTGGCTACATAAACCTGTCCATGTGCCTGTCTATACATTGTTATTGGCTAAGCTAAGTTTTACACACATATCTCTGCAACAGCAGGGTGCATGCCTTGCGATAAGTGGTGCATTCCTTGTGGCCAGCAAGCTCCTGTTTCAACCTTCTGCTTACATTTCTTCGACTCCAGGCCTCCTTGGCTCAGCTGAGGCAGAGAGAGTCCAAGGCTGTCTCACTCGGCTCTAATCCTGGGTTGTGCAGGCCCTCATGAGAATAACCACTGCTCCACATAAATGGATTTTTCATTTCTTTTATTTGAAATCCTGATAGGCTCTTCTTTTTTGACAGGCTTGCTAATGGCTTTTTGGGTGCTAAAAAAAAAATTAAAATCTAACTTTTAATATCAGCCATACTTATTGAAAGTTGCCATAATCTGCAGGTTTTCCGCCTGGAATGTGCTGCGCTTATCATAATAACACTGTGATATTTAAGAATGTTATCCTTGCCAATTTGTGGATGAACCTTGCTAAAAATGATTTGTTTTGCTGACAAGAAAGGAAAAGAGAGGAAGTTGCAAGAGGCTTGGGAAAGATTGGAGTCTGGTGAATTAGGACATGTTTAAATAACCTCTTTACCAATTCAAGAGTACCTCCTTTGCCCCTGTGTTCTGGAAGGAGTTAGGGAGCAATATAATCTGGATGTATTGCTAAAAATGTGGTTAAAGCAGCCTGGAAAAAAAAGACTGCACACTACAAGGGGGGCACACTGCAGAGGGAAAAGGGTTCCTCTTCTCTGAGGACAGTGTAGGAGGCCAGGGAGAAGGGGACCCTCCGTAGTCCCTCTTTAACTGCATCTGGCTGTCTGTGAAGACTTCAAATCACAGAATTTGTTATATTGCCTCTCCTCTAAAACCTAGACAGTAAGAATAGGAGTAATTTCATCTAATTAGTTGTCTGAAAGTTCCCATTTTAATCAAAGTAAGTTATTACTTACTATCAATGATTGAGAGAGCCTAGAGGAATAGAAGAGAGGGACCTCAGCAGTGCAATTATTCTTATCCCCTTGGGACCAATTCAGACCACATAACACAAACATCTCTCTTAAAATGGGATGAATAGCTCTCCAGAGATGCCCTTCTTTCTCTCCACTGACTGTAAAGGAAGCAGTAGACACATAGCATTGATGAGAGAGGGGCACTGGATGCCTAGAGAGATTTAGGTAAAATTAATCCCCTTCTGAATTCCTCATATTATTGACACTGTCAAATGAAGTCAGGATAAAGGAAATGGAATACATCTATTGCTTTAATTTGCAAGTAAAGAAGAAATGTTTTCCCAATACTACTCCTAAAGGTGAGAAAGCTCAGAGCTCCATTTTTTTCTCTATATATACAAATAAAGTACTATGCTAACAATTTTTAAGGTACAAATAACAATTTAAAGTACAACAGAAGATTATGCACTGATCTGGGAGTCAAGAGAAATAAAGTACCTTGGTTTACTTCTCTTTGTCTCAGCTTCCATTAACAATTAGGTTTTAGATACCTAGAAGCAGAAATCAAACAAAAAAGAGCAATAGAGGGGATCACAGATTTGGAATAGCTTACTTGTCATTTTAATCTCCTCTAGAATGTAAGCAATGTAAGCTATTCCAGATCTTTGATCACCCCTTCTGCTCTTTTTGCCTAACCTGAGGGACAAATATGAAAGAGAATAAAATAATGACAAATGTGGAAAGTAAGATGTGAGCATTGTTCTCTGTGATGGAATGACTTGGAGGAATAGTATGAGATCATTAGGGAAAAAAAATAATAGAAAAAGGGAATACTGCTTAATTTCGTCTTGTCTGAAACAGTAGAACTCTCTGCAACAGGATGTTGCAGGTGACAAGTTTATATAGACCAGTATTTAGATCTGTCAAAGTCTATCAAATATAGTCTCTTCTACAAGAAGTCACTGAATGGGTCTTTGTGAAAAGCTTTCATATTTCAGGCAACATATAGCAGTATGGTTGTAGTATTTATGTGTGCTTTCCTAAGACCCTCTACAAAAGTTGCTCAGTCAGTTAGAGCTTTACTTGGTTTAATTCAGAATAATTGTTCAGATACCCATAAAGCATTCTAGATCCTCAAATATAAAGGTCCATAACATTTTGAATATGTTATAATTATAAACTTAGACTACTAATTTTATTCACTGAAGCTGAGAAAACATTTTAAAGACAAGTTGTGATCCACTTGTATCAGGCATGATATGGCTCACAGTGAAATAATATAATTATTTTGTCTTTATTTTTATTTTCAAAATCATGTACTCAGAAGGGCCTTCGTGTCTTTGAAATCAGACAGCCTAGATCTAGATACATATTCCATAAGACAGTATCTTCACTTGCTTTTTTATTCTTTACTGTTTATTTTTAATAATGTCAGTTCAACTCCCTGCCAACATGCTATTAAAAACTTAATTTGCCAGCTATGCTACTAGCACACTGGAATTATGGTAACTGTGATATACTTAATGCCTGATTATGACCCCATGACAAAAAGGACAACTCTTTTTCAGGTTTCTGATATGCTATCAATGTAAAAGAAAAATCCTGGAAAATGTTACAGCAGTGGATTTGCAAACCTTTGTCTTGATCCCAGTGAAATCAAGATTCATTCAGCTTCAAATTATGCATCAGTAGTTCAATACTAAATATTTTATATCACAAGATGTGATATAATGTGTGGGAATACTAACAATAGTGACAGATCACAATTACAATTCAAAAATTCCTGGGTCGTGATTGATTGATTTTATGTTATTTATTATGATTGGTGCATCTTTCCTACCACTGTAACCACAGAAAGTGGCAATTTTTGATTTGGTAATTTGGAACTGATTGGTTGTTCTTCTGTAATTTAATGTGTTCATCCCTAAAACTTCCAACCAATTCCATAAGCTTCTATTTTATCTGGATATGGGCTTGAATATTTAAATAAACTTGCTTTCATTTAAAAATTAGTTAAAACTGTAGTTTCTTTCATGTTGATGCTGATGGAGTTGAGGTATTACAACTGCCCTCTCAAAGCTTTGCACATAGAAAAATACATTTTCTTTGATCTGTTGTTTAAACTTCTGGCAATTGCTGTAGTATCGTACGTACCACTGCAAAACATATTAATAAATCAAATGCAAATATCTTCTATACCTGCAATTTTTTCTGAAATAATCATTCCAGGTTCACTTTAGTGTGACTGGAGAGAAGTAGTCATGCCAGAGCATGAGGCATCCAAATAAGTCAGAGGTATTGACTCAAAAAAATTATTTACTTCTCTCTTTTCTCCAAAGACACTCTCACCTGGATCAGATTTTTCTTTTGTGGTCATTCAAAGTCAGGTGACATGAATCTCATTTTTAAAAATACAACAGCTAAATCAAACTAAATAAACTTTAAGCTGCTATGTGTTTATTTGGTGTGAATTTGTGTTAGTTTATTTGGTATGAGCACTACAGTGCGTGAACACTTTAGTATAAGGTACCTGAACATTAGCTACCAGATGCTTACTGTACAATAAATCCTTTATTTGAAAAACTGGAAGTTCCTCTGGTCCTTCTCCTTAGTCTGGAACTCTCTTAAATCCTGGTGTCATTACCAGTAATACATCTGGTTTTGAAACAATCTCCTCCTTGTCAAACTTACAGCAAGATGTTCACTGACTAGAGATCAGTGACAGAAGCGTTTATCTCATTTTGTTTTTTTATAATACACAAAGAAACCTAAAATCTGCTCAATACTTCTAAAAAGTTGAAGCATGAGGACAAAACAGCACATCTCAGACATTTTGCTTGCCATACTGGTCAGGCAACTACACCCAGGATCACACTGACTGCTCCTGTAGGTTGTGTGCTAACCTTTAATATATTCTTGTGAACCTTTTATCTTCCCATTTTTTAACATGGTGATAATCAGAACAAATTGATTTTGTTTCTCAGATTGCTAAAATCCTCCCAACACTTTCTTCAGCACCAGGGCTGAATAAATCATTATAATGTTCCCCTGAAGTGAATTGAAAATTAATTTACACAGCTAAGATGATCCTCCTAATAACAGGGTACATGGAATGGGGAAATTGGAAATCATTACCCAGCAAACATTATCTGCATTATTTTTGTAGCTGCTTTAGATTGCATTGTAATAGAAAATTAGGAGACTGGCTGTGAAGAAGTTTAAGGGGGTCCCCTGAAGAGCCTCTGCTTTAAAATTGATTCTTTAAGAAAGCATTAAAAAGCTATTGGAATTGATTGTCTGCTAATAGAAAGGAAAAACTCTTTCCCACCATTTGTGTTAAAAAAAAAAGAGCATCTTCATTCATGCATGTTATTAAAACTACTGGCCTGAAAGCCCCTGTAGAAAGATAAAGGATATGGATGGGATATTAAAACAGCAATCTTTACTTTATCTGGGATTTAAAGTTAATATGTCGCTTTTATTAATTCAGCAGGAAGTTAGGATGTCAAATGAGGGATTTACAATTAAAATACTATAGAACAGAGGTGTCTTTAGTAAACAGTGAACCAGGAATTCTTCATTAATCTTCCAAGCATGAGGTATACCCCTGCAAAGTATAAAACCTGCATTTACAGTTTTCTTTATTGCCTGGTTTGCTATGCGGCAGCAATAAAATTCAGAGCTGATAACACCCCTGCTTAGCTCCAGTAACTTGAACTTCTGTGGGGTAATGGTGAATCAGTTCTTAGCCAGCAACAAAATGGGATCCACCATGTTTACAAAGGTTGCTGTATGTAACACATTTGTAATAGTTAAAAATTACATGGAAATATCATTTCCTTTCCCAGCTTTGAACTGCTCAAAGCTTTTCATGGTTTTCTAATTTCTAGCACATTTAGAACAAATTTCCCTTGTCTCTTTTAATTTGGGATAACAGGAAACATTAATGGGCAATGAACATTGAGGAAGAAAAAACTTAATAAGGATCCTATTAGAAAAACAAATGGTATGAGCTTTAATGCAGCAATTTACATGGGTTCATTCTTCAGTTTCCTTTTTTAAAGGGGAGTTTGTGCAAGAGGGAACACCATCTTGGGAAGCTTGCCCAACACAACAGTCAAGATGAAATCTCCTTAGGTAAAGTTGCAAAGAAGTGCAAGTTGATGAAACTTTACCTCAATTTCAGATTCAGAGAGAAGAGGGAGAGAAACAGAAGAGTGACAGACCAGTTTAGCAGCCAATACGGAGATTAAAAAGAAATAGCTCCGTCAGGAAAGTGACAAGCCAGACACAGCAGAAGGGCACCTGGCTGATAATAGCAGCTGATATTTATTTATTTTGGATTTTAAATGTCAGAGGGTAGGAAAATATTTTCAGAAAATAAAAAAGAAAAAAAAAAAGGTTGGCAGAAAGCAGGGATGAATTAGATTAAATAGAAAGGAAGGGTGATGAAGACTGAATAAGGAGACTTCAATCAGGAGATGATACAAGGACAGTAAATCTTTTTCCAACATTTTATACCTTTATGATGGTAAGGAAGATTATTTTGTAACTCAGCCTATGTATCAACACAAATTCTTGGACTGCGCAGAGCTGAAAAGGCAAATGGAAAGGCTGCAAAGAATTAATGGATAGAAGTTTCTGTGAAGTGAGGTAACATTCTTGGGAATCCCTGTCTCAACATTTATGTATATCAGGTCTGGTGCCTGGAAAATAAGATGTAATGCAAACCTGCAAGAATTTTATCATGGCGCTCAGAATTCAGTAGCTGATTCAGCTTGTTAGACAAAGAGCAAGAACTTCTCTCCCCAAGAAAGTTCTGGAATTCTCATGTCTGGTTTTGCCAGTCAATCTGGAAAGTCCTCACGTTTTTGTATGAAATTGTAAATTCTAAAAATATTGATTTATTTAATAAAGGATGATTGTAGTGATGTACGCAGCGCAACGCATTCTACATGTCACAATACAACTGACTGCTGAAATGACAAAGTTGATATTAAAACAGGCAAAAATCCATATGCTCTAAAAAAGAAAATAAAAGGATATTAAAACATGGGAGAATGCATTGGAAACAGAAAAAGCATGTATTTACAAGGAGGAAACATTGATTCCTGAGTGGCAAAAGATACATTAGAAAGGTCAAAAAGGTATACCTGCAATTCTGAGCATACTTCCAATAAAAGTTATTAGACTTTCACCCTCAAGTACTTATTCTGTGTTGTGATTGTCAATTATTGAAGGATTTAACTGCTTCTATCCACCACCAGTAGCCTAACTTTCATTGATGAGAAAACACAAGTTACTTACAAGCTTCACCTTGTGATGTGTATGCCATTCAGAAGTCTGGAGAAAAAGGAAATAAAATGAAGAAAAAGCACCAGAAATCTTCTGAGTGCAAACAAAATAAGAGGAAAAGCCAGTTACAAATTTCCTAGGCAGATATGATGAGACAGGTTGAGAAGCTTTACGTGTTGTGTTTCTCCAAAAAATCCTTAACCTTTCATATTATATGCTTTAAAGCCTGTTGTTTAAGATCTAATAATTTCAGTGTTGTGTTGATTTAGCTACTTATGCTGATTATAGCTGAGTTAAAAAAATCCCTTCACAGGGAGACAGCTACATGCATAAGTTGTCAACAAGGTAAGCTGCAATGTAGATTTATAGCATTTTTGCTACTCTAACAATAGTCTGAGTACTTGCTCTCACTTTGCACTAAAAGTGAGACAGATTATCCCTCACTGAAGAAGAAAACTACCTACATTTACCATGGCATAAGAGCAGGCAGTTATTGCAGAGTAGCTGATGTCATAAATTCAAACTATAACTTACACCTCATTAACCTGTTCGAAGACTGGGAGTCCTGTATAAGCACTGCACAAACACACAGGGATAAATATTCTTTGTCAGAAAGAACAAAGAAAACCAAAGTTGAGTTTAGAAACAATGATTTGAATTGTAATGACATGTGTAAAGACGTGAAGTCACAGACCTGTGACGATTATCAGGTCATAAGACCATCCTTCCTCACCTCAATAGTATGAATCCTCTTCTGCAAATAAATTGTGTGCATTTAAAATTTACCTGTGTTCCCTCATTTCAGCATTGCTGCAATTCACCGAAGTCACTTCCTTACTTAAATCTGAAAAAAAGAAATGTTAGATAATATACTAATCAAATGGTGACCGTAGCATATAGGTGGGATGTTACCTTATCCTGCTGCCTGAGGAGATATAGGCAGCTGCTTAGACAGGTTGCAAAGGGACGATTTACCTGAGGGACTGCTTGAGAATGAGAAATGTTTGGGCTACTCATATTTGTTTAAAACGATAACTCTCTCAGCTGCTAACCATAATAGTGCATGCTGAAACAGTTAAACAGGAAAGTGTGCTTTTAGTTCTGACCCTGAAACAAATGCTGCACTGTGAAAAAAGCTGGTCACCCACTGCTGCACCCGCAGACTTACCTTAGAGCTCTAGCTGGTTATGCACAAGACCTCACAAGGCATGCTCTTCTCTCCTCCCTCTCTGCTCCTATGTCAGCAGGCAATGTTGCTTTGGGCTGTCTGAGCCATCTTCCTCAGTTACAGAAGCAACAGGGAGTAAGGCTTGCTTGTGACTGCACGCTTTGGGAACCTTTTTGCCAAAGAGGGCTCAGAACTTCCACCCTTAGGTCCTAACCCTTACTCTCACTCTTACTGGCATGTATGTGTCCCTGATGTGCAGTTGGTTAGCATTTTGGAGAGCTATGCCAAAATATTAGAACAATACAGTAAATTGTCAAAATGCAAATCAACTAAAAATCATGCACACCTATCACTGATGCATTATGGTTGAGGAGGGTCTTTTTTTTTGAGGAGAGAGGGTTGTCAAGCTGGGCCAGTGTATACTTAGGGTACTGTTCTATAACATGTTAGGAAAAATTACTATGAAATCCAAATTATTAAACTTAATACCCTGTACATTAAAAAATTATTTTTATGCCAGTGATCTGTGATACATTTATGTTATGTCATAGACTATGAAAATGATTCCAGTTTTCTTCTTCTTTTCCTGTATTGTATTATTCTTGTGACTTTCTTTGTTTAGAAATGGATCTGGGCCTTCCAATGTTATAGTAAAAAGTCATCATTCTGCTTTTCTCCTTTTCTGCGTAGTGTGCTTAAACAACCCTCTTGTTAGCAACCTCTATTTTTTATTCTAAAGCCTGTATCAAAGCGTAATTCCGGGTACATTTTGGGCATTAAACAGCAACGTTGGCTGTAATTACAAAGCAAATCACATCCCCTTGTAATTAAAATAATGACATAACATAGCCTCTTGCTACTTCCTAATGCCTATCTCTCTTCTGCTCATTTTTTTCCCTTCAGTTACCACAATGAACAGCTGTGATCATATATATTATACACCTGGCATCTTCAAATGTCCAGATGCCAAGCTTATCTTTACAGTATTGGCATTCATTTATGAATTTAGCTTTATTTGAAGTGGGGATTTTGCCTAGAAAAATGTTCCAAGTGACAATTTTCAGAGAGGGGAGATGCTTAGCAGGAATAATTAACCTCCTGTTTGAAATTTATTTTGAGTAGCCACAGGTATCGTTATTAAAAGGGCAAGTGAATTATAGGACTAAAGGAATCTTTGCCTATTCAGAATTCATTAATGAAGGCTTTAATGGTTAGTGTTGTACATTTAGGTAAATCTTCAAACTGAGTTTTGCATACGCCTCCCTTGGCAAATGGTAAGGCCCCTGATCACAGCTCCACTGATGCTTAATAGACAGGAGAAGGTTAAAAGGTAATAAGATTTGCTTTTCTAGAGCACTGAATTCCATCTAAAAGTGCCAGAAGGTAGCCTCATGACACCTTCACAAGACAGGCTGTATCCTTTTCTCCCCAGTTTGCTTCAAAATAAATTGAGGATCAAAGAGGTTAAACTACTTGCCCATGGATTGATACAAACCCTGGGGCACAGGCAGGATTAGAATACAAACTTCCTCACTCCCACCCCATGTTTTTTCCACAAGACCATTCAACATTTGGTAAATGACATGTAACTCAGCCACAGAGAAAATACTGCAATGAAGTGGTTTTTTTTCCATCTTGCAGTACAAGCAAGGAAGATCTCAAGCCAAAAAAAATGACAGTATTTCATAAGGAAGGGCTGCAAATCTTAAACTTTTCCAAAATTTTTCAGCTCTGGGACTATAAAGTATTGCTCATTTATAGATCATATAAAATTATATACACTGGATGATGAAATAATTGAAGAATTATAAACTGAGGGTAGCGTTCACATTGTTTAGGATAGCAAAGTATATGCCTGAATTATTGCAAAAGTGAAACATTAAGTATAAATTCATTAGTGTGTCTGTAGTACTTTTCCCCTCTGGTCTACCAACCTCTGATATTTACCTTCAAGTGATAATATTTTTGTTAATTCACTCTCTTATTTAAGTTAAATAAGGTCCCCTCTGTATTGTGTCCTTTCCTTGAAAAGGTAGAGGGAGGTCATGCATGTCTTATTCAAACAGTATAAGAAAATTGTTTTGTGGTCGATTTGTATTTCGAATGTGCCACCTAAACCAATGTCAATGTCCAAGTGTACACTGTATGTACACAGTATGCTGCAATTTTGCAAACTGCAATAAAATCAAAACTTCTCTCTTCAGAAAGTCAACATTTTATGGGAAAATATGATTGTGTCATATGTATTACACAAATTCAACTTACCTCCCTATCATTTGCTTGTATATTTTATCTGAATCACAATGAAACCTAATATGGAGCCTAATACTGTACTGCCCTGTAGCTCTTTTTGGTGCTTTTTTCACATTAAAGGTATAAAATGTCATAAAACATGGCAGAACATAGCCAAACAGATTATGGCAAATTAATCTTGTAATTTGTGTTCAATCATGCAAAGGACAATGTCATACACTTAGAAGCTAACATTAAGAATTTATGTTATAATCTCAAAATATTAGAAGAGGAGAGGATCTGTGTGTAACAGTGATACCTTTGAACCTTAGTGATATATATGTAAAAGGACAAAAGTAATTCATTTTTGTATCAGATGATGTATTCCCAGAAGGAGCTATGCCATTTGAGTTGCTTTACAAGACGTACTCCTGACCACTTTAGGAGAACTTGTGGAGTATGTAAAACTGTTCAGCAAAGAATAAGTGAAGGAAAAGGCTTTGGGGGTAATCAGAGAACCATGACTCCTAGAAGAAGAGTAAAACTGTGTTTTTTTTAGGTAGCTTAATAAAACAGAAGTTAAATGATATTGAGTTACTATCTATAAATACAGACGGAAACACCAGGAAAAGAGAGCAACTATTTAAACTAAAGGACAATATTGGCACAAGAACAAATGGTTAGAAACTGGCCATAAATTATTCTAGTGTGGAAATCAGAAGAAAGTTTCTAGTCATTAAGAGAAAGTCTGTGTAATACCTTTCGAGTAGACTTCTTGCCTCCCCTACTAAGATTATGAAAGGGACTGTGAAGAATGACTACTCACATCAGCTGAGATTTGACCCAAAGATCCAGGAGCTTCCAGCCTAGGTTAAATGTCCATTCTTATCTTAGTAAATAATCTCCAGCACATGACATGTCATACCTTTGCCTTTGCCGATTAATGGGTCAAACTGTGTTGTGGAGGAATTAATAGAAAACAAATGTTTTGTAAAAGGTAAAGGTGCCTAACCGTAAACTGCTTTATTAAACTGCCTCTTAATAAGAGGGATTGCATAGAAAGGCAATTTCTGTGGCCTAATCTGAAAGAAATACACAAAAAAAATAGGGACATAAAGTTCCTACATGCCCCCTTTTAAGTTTACTGGAGAGTTTTGCCAGCCTAGGAAAGGATACTGACTAAACTTTTAGGCCATTATTTATTTATTTGTACTCAGATTTATGTCAAAGCAAGACAGGAAGAAACACCAAACTTTATTATAATGAAGCTTGACGTTTGACTTCCATTATAGACAATGTGAACTAAAAATGCCTGGAGGGACTAAACCTTCTGCATCTGGCATTTATACAGCAGATTACCTACCAGCACTCTCACTGACCTTGGTAGGTCTGCAGGGGACATACTGTATTTTCATTTAGCTGAGCTGATTTAAAACTCTTGTCTGTGCACATCCATATCAGGGTGAAGTTCAGCTTGTCTCCATCATTGTGTCAAAGGGATTCAGCTGAACTTCATGCTTTCAGCAAAGTACTTTTGCAAAGGTGTGAAATCTGTTGACAAGTGTATTTAAAAGCCCTCTGCTCCAAAACCCTCAAGCTCTTACATGTGCTTGCAGCCCACTGGATTCAACGTAAACAATTGTGGGAGTTATTTGTTGCATACACTCAAGGAGCCTATCAGATCAGAGGATGTAAATATTAAGGGTCAAGCTTTCCCTAGGCTCCTCTGTAATTATGGCGAATACCTGGACACATGAAGCTTTCCATCTGCTTACATGCTCTATGCAAAAAAACATCTCAACTACTTCAAAGAAATAAAGTTTGAAAAGTAGGCCATGCCATCAGACTTGCTGGATGGTAATGAAAGGCCAGCTGACATGAAAGGTTCAGGGGAACAGATGTAGCACTGAAAAGCAAGCAGAGACTGCCTTCAATTTCTTTGTTTATCATTCCATTATACTTTTAGAAACCAAGTCTCCAAAAATTCCTAGCAGACTAGGCGCCTCTGGGCCTATATCTCAGAAAAACTGTCTGGGTTTTGCTGCAATGCATTGTTTTACTTGGAAGATATGACACTGGCTCCTGTAGCAATACTCCTAGTCTCAATTTCCCCTATTGTTAAATTCTACTTACAAGAAGACTTTGAATAATACAAATGCAAAGGATGAAAATTTTTCATAGATATTTTTATCAGAAACAGAAATAACCAAAACCACCATGCAGAAGGTTCGTTCTTGCCATAGAAAAATACAAACTAACACCTCCACGAGTCCCAGCAATCCTGACAAGAAAAAAAAAATTAGAAAACGTTGTCTTCACATTTATAACATCATTTTCAGCAGTCAAAAACATTGATCAAAATATTCCCTAAAACTAATTAACTGGTTGTAATCAATAGCTGCCTCAGTATTTCTCTCATTTAAATAGGTTTTGTTCATCTGACATGTTTAATTTTGGCTGCCAAGCACCGAATGAGCTTTCTAGTCATTTAATTACCTGAAATTGTGAGTATCTTCCTGATAGAGAATGCCACGGTCACGATCAGATAGCTGGGACAGAACTCTTGGCTTTTGTTCCATAGTCTTTATGTTTCTGATGTGGTGCAAAGCTGACCCATTTGCTTCAGCTCCCAGTCCTCAGCCTTTCTCAAAAGTGTTATTGAGGAAAGAATTATAAGGTCAAAATAACTGTAGGAAAGGGTAGAATGTAGTACCTTATTGGATTCTTGGTCATGAGTACTGTGTACAGTACAGTACTTTTGAGTATCCTAGAAAAAATCTTAAATTATGGAGCAGATTTTCTTGACTAGACAGGAATTACAAAAGTATAGGGAAATGGCTGAGAGGTACCCTTTCCCTTGACATTTCTGCATGTATCTCAAAAAGATGAATTCTATGCTGATACAAGTATAAGCATCCCAAATATAGGATTTCCCATATTCTAAAAGCATGAAACAATGAATGTCTGGGTTTTAAAATGGCTTGCTATTTAATGGCAACCAGCATAGGGTTATTTGAAGCAAATGTATATTTCAGTTCTTCCTTTGGAGTAATATTTTTTGGTAACTTAACAGGACAAATAGTCTTCTATTTTTCTCCTAGAAGCTCACCTGTCACGCTTATTGACATGAAGGCATTAGTGACTCAGGAGGGGAGAACTGTAGAATATAGAAATGCCAATTAACATGTATATTAACATTTAAAGACTGATTTGTACCTAGATAAGAAATGAGGCATAATTTGCTGTATTGGCTATTCCTATACTGTACCAAATCCTTCAGGACACACAATGAGGCAGCATCTCATCTAAAATGCAAGAGGTAACAAGGAAACACTGTTTCCGTCTATCTTGTTGTTTCAAATACAATGTTAGTTTTTGGAAGTAAATTTGTACGGTTTCATTTATCTCTCTAACATATAAAATTTCAAGAGATGCCAATTTATTTTTCATATATGTTTTTGCGTGTATTCATTCTGAGTGCTGGTTTTCATGGTTTTGAAAGTTCAGAGTGCCTGTCTCACGCAACTTGAGATATAATTAATCACACAAGAGTAGGTTTATATGTTTAACACTTTGCCCATATTTTGAAAGAATCAAACTCTCCAGAGGCTGCTACATTTTCAATGTAGTAATGTATATAAGGAACTTTCCATCAGCAGACATGTATGAGCAGATATACATAGCTTTAGAGCTTCTCGTTGGCTTCAGATTACAGGGAAAAAACACAGGCTTGGTTACACTAGGGTAGCTTGCTTCAAAGGAGTTTTTGATGGGGAAAAAATGTGAATGAATGTTTGTTGAAATCTCTTCACAGTTAAGCTATATTTTAATTCAGTATGACTGACACATGATATACATTCACAGCAGGAATATTTTAAAAAAACCTAATGAATATTAGGGGGGAAAATCAGTAAGTGAAACCCTTGGAAATAATTTCTTTCTTCCACAGAAAACATCAACTACTGCTCAGAGGAAGATCTGCAACAAATCAGGGTGAAAATACCCTGTCATAGCAGGCACTCTGCATAGGATTTATCTGAACAAATGTAGATTTCTATATCTGAAAGAGGCTTCCTTTTTAATCCTTACAGAGAAATAGGCATTTTTATGCTGAATTTTCTCTTATTTTGAACTAAACATCTACATTTTGTTAAACGACTCATGCAATAAAAATTTCTCTCTCCCAGATTTAAAGCTGACCATCCCAGATGCAGATGTTCTTGTACTTTCTGGCCTTTAGGTGGCAAATATCCCACCTTAATACCACCTCAGCATTAGTGGATAATATATCTGCAGTTGCTTACAATTCCCTCTTCCTCTGACAGTCACTCAATCCCAAAAAAAGACTCTCTGTGATGACCAGCCTGAACTGGGTACTATTGCTGTCCCATCCTGTATGGTCAGGTAAATCCTATAAGACTCAACAAGTCCATATGAGTGGAGTACTGACTGAGTGGATAATGGTACATCATTTCCAGTATAGAAGGATAAGAACAATGACAATTTAAGGTCATAAGGAAAAAAAGAGAGAGGAATTCAGAAAAAAGTATAAAACTACACCTAAAGCATAAAGCTGAAAAAATGCTTCAACTAGGTCCATAACAAATGACAGAAAATTATGCTGTAAGGTGAAAAACTGTAAATAATTTTGATGATTGTTATAAACTACAGTCCTTCTCCTTTGCCCTCTGAGCACAAGCACCACAAGGCTGACCTGTACAGTCTTTCTAAGGGTGCCCAGACCCTTCACTCCTCACCATTTCCCTGTAGCCTTTAACTACACTTCTCATATTTTAATCTGAACTACGTGTTCATGTTGATACTCCTTGGCTGTCATTTAAAATTATTTTTCACATTCTTCACTCAATCCTCTTCCTCTCTCCTTCATCCTGGAAACTGATAAAAATGATAAATTGACCTTTTACTCAAATGTAAGAACTTACTGCTGATGCAGCCCTGTCTTCTCTCCTGTTTTCAGTTCCACCTGTGCTGTGGACTCTAATTGAGACAGAAGAGCACAGCTGTTCATTAAAACACAATATGTGCAGCAGCTTAGTCTCCTTTAGGAGTCATTCCTTCAATCTGTTTCAATATATATTCCTTTGTGAGTGTGTATGTATATATATCTTTCACTAAAAAAGTAGAAAACAAGGGAAGGGAAGGGAAGGGAAGGGAAGGGAAGGGAAGGGAAGGGAAGGGAAGGGAAGGGAAGGGAAAGGGAAGGGAGGGGAGGGGAGGGAAGGGAAGGGAAGGGAAGGGAAGGGGAGGGGAGGGGAGGGGAGGGAAGGGAAGGGGAGGGGAGGGGAGGGGAGGGAAGGGGAGGGGAGGGAAGGGGAGGGGAAAGAGAAAAGATGAAAAGAAAAGAAAAGAAAGGAAAAGAGAAAAAACATAACGTTAAGGTTACTGAAGTCTACTAGGGAAAGAGTATTCATTTATAATGATATAATGCTATCCAGTAATTTCGATTAAAATTCCTTTGAAAGGTGCTTTTCTACATAATGGTAGCCCAGAAGGTAAATATATATAAATAGCTGCAAGTAGTCTATATATTTAGAAACAAAGCTGAGGAGAATAAAAATCAAACATGAATGCATGCTGTTGCAAAAGTAGGTTCTGGAGAGTGTCTTGCATTGGCAGTGCCCAAAGAAGAGTGAAACATTCCAGGTACCTCCATCGCAGCATACTGTAACCACCAGCAACCCAAACCAGATGGCAGAGGGAGAGTAGGAACTAGTAAGCACTCCTTGTCCCAACTAATCAACTAGATTTCAACACGTTTCAGCACAGGCTATTTCTTGAACCAGGTGGGTTCTGTCTCTTTAGTAACTTCTCATGGTTATCTCTTCCAAGATTTTATCCAGTGTCCTTTTAACCTACGCATCCACAAATCTATTGATGAGCTGCTCCTCAGGTTTGCTACATAAATATTAGATAATTCTAAATTGTCCTGGGTTCAGCAGTAGCAGTCATTTTAATTCGTCTTAGTAGCTGGTGCAGTGCTGTGGTTTTGACTTTCAGCCTGGGAACAGCGCTGATATCATCAATGTTTTTAGTTGTGTTTAGTCTGACCAAGGACTTTGTGAGTCTCATGCTCTGCCAGGGAGCAGGGGAAGCCAGGAGGAAGCAGAGACAGGACACCTGACCCAAACTAGCCAAAGAAGTATTCCATGCCACAGTACATCATGCCCAGGATGTAAACTAGACAGTTACCCGGAAAGGCTAGATCACTGCTTGGTCGGGCTGGGTGTCGGTCGGCTGGTGGTGAGCGGCTGTATTCGCTTCCCTTGTTATTTCCCTTATCATTATTATTATTGGTGGTAACAGTAGTGGTTTGTGTTATACCTTAGTTACTGGGCTGCTCTTACCTCAGCCAGCCGGAGTTACTTTCTTTGGATTCTCCTCCCCATCCCTCTGGGACTGTGGGGGAGGAAGGGTTGGGGGGAGTGAGAGAATGGCTGCGTGTTTCTGATTTACGTCTGGGCTTAAACCATGACATAAATGCACCAGTTGTGAGGTAAAACCAGGACAGAATAGTAAGGCAAAACTAAGACACATTTATCTTTAATTTTATAGCATCACCCAGAACAAATACTAAGGATTTTCACAAACCTGTTGCCCTTTCAGATACAACCCATCTATTTATAAAATATTTGTTTATTCTGAAGCAGTATTTAGGTTACTTAAAATTTTGTCCTACTCTCTCCAACAGACCCTTTCACATTACTGCTAATGGTCACGCTGTAAGGCTTTGACTCTTTTTGTATGGACACAATTCATTTGATATTAGAGTCAATGTCACCTGCCCATAAATTTACAAGGCTGACATCACTTTGACTCCTCTCAGTTTGTTAGCTAGGTTTTGCCAGAATACTGTAGGTGGAGCTTTAATTTTTGCAGACTCATCCCAGTAAACCACTAGACCCATCCTGTATCCAGACTTTTCAGTGGAGAGTATTTCTTTTTCTTTGAAGAGAAAACAAATTGCATTGTAACAGTTTATAACCTGCATGAGGGGCAACCTACCAAATCAAAGGTTTAGGCCTGAACTTTACCTTTTTAGCTCAGCTTTGTAATTTTCTGTGATCCTTTTTCATTTTGAATCTCTTTACTTGTAAGAGAATCTACAGCCTATAAATCACTCTTCAGAAATATCCACAGCAGTATCTGACAAAAAAGGAGTGAGTTTCGTGTTTGAATCTTTAAAGGATACATTTTCAGAAGGATACTATAGAAGCTAGTAGAAGTGATGAATCACTTCAGATTATTTTTTAAGAATACCTTATTAAAGATTTTTTTTGAGAAACCGTGAAAACATAATGCTCTGGCTTCCTGAATAAGTTGTAAACCATCAACAGCTTCTGCCTTAATAAATATTATTTTTCCCTGCATTCATTTTTTTTTAAAGTCTCATACGCCTGGGTTTCCAGGTGTAACAATATAGACAGTGTGAGAAAGAACACAGAGACAGTGTCTTTGCATCTTAATTATAGCAGCCCTCTTCTTTCCAGCACTGAATGAAGTTACACTCAGAGCATGGGGAGATAAATGTGGGAGCTGTAAGTTTGACGTCTAATATCTGCTACTGAAGATTTGGCATTTGATTTAGTGCCTCTCTTGGAAGGTTTGAAAAAAACAGGTCTTCCATCTTCTTTTAATAAATTCATTTTCAGACCTGCAATTTACCTTTTTGGCAGTTTTACGATTCAGAACAATGGACTTTTTTTAGTTTTGTAATTTTTTGGCTGTTTCCTTTTTTTTCCTCACATTTATAAGCAGAAAAATGGTGTTCAGTAATTTGCAGAATAGGGAAGCAGGAGACATTCATAGCTCCCTAGCTGCAAAAACTTCACCATGATTCCTGATCACAGAATATGTTGGGGGACTCTTTGACATTTTTTAATAGTGACAAACTGATACTTGCACATTACTAGACCATATTATATTAGCTCCATATGTGCCTGTTATATTGGAGTTTCTGAAAAGTAACAAATTTTGAAGTGACAGAAGCTCTCAGCAGAAGGGAAAAGAGATTTTCTGCAAGGAGGAAAAGAATCCCATAATAGTGTGATTTTGCTATTATTTCTCAGTAATCTAAAAATAAAAAAAACCATCATGGTGGGGAGTTGAGGGGGCAGGAGATGTTTAAAAAGCCAGAGGTAAGCTCTGGAACCTAGGAATCCTGATGAATCTGAGACCTGATAAGCTCAGAACACTGAAAGTTGGCCAAATCTGTACAAGCAGAAATTTGTGCTACCAACCCATACATCAGCAATGGGTTGTGTGACAACTCGGCCCACATGAGACAACATGGTGGCTACTATGGGCAGAAAAAGACAACAGGAGTACATCTTCACCCCTCTTGGGGGATTTTCTGAACTCATACCTAGAGGTCACTGGTGCATCAATGTGACCTTCCACTTTTGAGTGGACTTCTCAGTTGGCCTCCTTATTGTAGCTCCCACCAGGTAACTACAAGTGAGTGTGTGTGTATGTGTGTGAACTGTGTGATGGAAGAAATAAATGTGAACAACTATCTGGTACAAAGAACAAGTTAGATTATTTTATCAACAAACACTTAATAAACAACAGTATTTCTGATAAATCTTGTTTATGATCCAGCCCCTGACTCAAGAACCTGTCAGGGAAAAAGATGACAAGAGCAGCCATCACCCCTCTGCGTACATGCACCGCATCTTGTCTCCTGATGGTTTTGAGTTAACACATGTACTACAACGTCATTTTCTTAAAGAATTGTGCAATCTAACCCAGAAAATTAACAAGAATAACACAGCAGTTTCTGTATTGTATTGACCTTCCACAAATATAGATGTGTTGAGCACATGGTTCAGCCAGCTTTAAGTAAATTATAATTGCTTTTAAATAAACTGTAAATGAGGAAGAAAATATTCTGTATGCTGTATAAATAAAGATATCATCATGTGATTATATGTCTTCTGTCAACCAAAAGAAAACAAAGACCTGCTGAGATTGATGCAAATGTAATTTAGTTGTATCATATTTCCATAAAACTGAAATCACATCATAGTAAATCAGTCTCATTACATCTACAACTCACAGTAGTCATTCTGAGCTCCAAGTACTATTCCCTGCCTAGGAAGCAGCTGCTGGGAATGTCCATTGGTCACAAACCAACCCCAGCTTCACAGTTCTTTCATCTCTTCCTTGTACATATACCTAGCAGGATCCCAGGATGTGAGACTGCTCAGTGTACACATACCTGTCCTGGCTTCAATCTCCATTGCCATTAGTAGTGCAGACAGATAGGATGATTAGGGTGACTGTGTGTTTACGGAGTTGTTTCTATATGGAAAATATTCTCCATGCATCAGGACCAGTACCAAGAAAAAGGCTGCAATATGTTCTTATTCAGGTTGTTCATGGGCCAAAGTAAAGAATGTGGTGGTAACTACAACATGTATTTATTTTAACCTTTCTGCAGGCCATGGAAAAAATCTTGGAATGATGTGTTTAGCATTTATATGAGAAATGAAATCAGAGCTTTATTCATATAATAAAACATTTGTCTTCACTTTCTCCAAATTTCCTCAGAGTTTACTATATAAGGGACGCACAGCTGCTTTTATACTTCTTTTAAATTCTGGTGATTAACAGTAAGAGTCAGGTTTGGATCCTTGTTCATTTGATTCTTGCAGTCAGTACCCTCTTCAGTAAATGAAAGTCCCATGGGACATCTTTGCCTTTTTATATATGTGTCTAAACCTAATAAGAATGGAAGAAATGCCTAGGCTTTCAAAACAACAAAAAAAAAATTAAAAACCATAACCCCAACCACACAAAACCTCCTCACTCCAAACAATATAATTAGGACAAATAAGGGTCTATCCTCTACTCAGTATGCTCACATAACTCTGATTAATGTTATCAGGAAATATAGACTCACAGACAGGGGAATAGGTCCCTTTGCTAAGAAGTGAACATTACTCCTGTATCTGAATGTCTCCTTTTAAAAAATGACCCTTAAGTTTATCCCACAGCAACTATTTTGTCTTTTACTGCATACTTGAAACTATTTTAGTCTGAAGTGCTGTCAGGAAACTAAAGTCTTTTTATAAAATTCCCCACAGAATTTGAACCACATGTTTAAAGAATCACTTGATATTAATTGCAAAATATGTGGAAATAAGTTCTGTGATACCCATGTGGACCATCTCACAGATGGCAAGGGGAGTAAATGGCTGTAACAGGGAACAAAGTCTACGCAATTTAATACAACATTATTCAGGAGTGTTCTTAAAGAGAGGAAAAAGGAAAGGAAGAGGAATTAGAAACTGGTTTTGTCCACTTGTTTTCTTTAATATCATTATTAGTAGTGGTCTATGTATTGTTTCCATGTCTATATGGTGCAGTAACAATAACAAAAATGAAAATATCTGCATGCAGATACAGGCTCCAATAAAAAAACAGCTCTCAGAAAATTACAGAATCTTTCTTCTGTTCCAATTTTCCACATAGTAGAAGGGAGGAAACCTATTTTAGTAAGCCATTTACTGAAACAATCTCAAAACCTATTTCATTAATTCATGTTCTTTGTATCGGCTGACAAGAAAGATATTCAAGGTTTTGCCTTCTCAGCTCTTTTGATGGGAAAAATATTATACCTCCCTCAAGGATGTGCCATGATGCAGGACTGCTTTCAAAACAAGTTTAAACAAGAAATGCTGGACTACAATTAAATTTAATCCTTCTGTCTAGCTAACATCCTGAACAACAATCTCTTCTTTTTTGCCAGTAGAATATAGATGTGTTTCTAACTTGCAGCGTGCACTTGAAGGCCATCAGGTTACTTCTACCTAGATATACCAGAAATGGTCCATTGATTTGATACCAGGCACTGTAATTCACTTGCATATATACAGTTGTATCTCTTATATATCTCTTGTATTCCTCTGTGTGAAGTCTGATATCTTTTCACTGAAAAATATATGTGTTTAACCCTGATAGAATTTCTTCTAGAAAGTTTACTGAGAATGGAAAGTAATTAAATAACTGTTGTGTGGCCTAAGAAGGCTAATGCTTTTAGATCTTTACAGACGAAAATAGGGTCAACTGGACTCTTTGTTTGAAGCTAATTTTAGTTATTTATAGTTATTTGGTTATTAGATTTATGTTTCTAGGAATTGACTGTTGTCCTTCTTATCATTGATAAGTTTTAGCCTTTTATCATCCACTATTTCCCTCAGGAACTTATTCATAGATGTCATTTCTCACTCCCATTTTTAGCAAAAAAAAATCAGATTTGTCTGGTTTTATAAATCTTGATCTAATCCTAGTTAATTAGAAGATACATTGAACTATTGTCTCTAGTTTAAAATCATCTGTCTCTATGAGGTACAAAATATCACATTCTTCTTCCCCAGTTCTTACCACAGATAAATAAACCAGAATAAAAGTAGTTTGCAGCTAACAGTCTGATTTAAGACACATTCAGATGTAAAATTGACTAAAGGCTTCTTAAATATGAGTCACTGCTTCCTTATCTAGAATTCTAAATTTTTTCATGTCCTTAAACTACAGAATCACACTGGGCAGTTTCTTGTCTGCTATAACCACTTATCAGAGGTATTACTTTCCAGAGTTGCAGCCCCTCATTCTATAATAGCAGTTATATTTTTCAGGTTTAGATGTATAAATTAGACCCATGCAAATATCATTCTAAGTTATGCTGCTACTATGCATTTCAGGCGTTTTCTACTGATATTGAGATGTGTTTCCCCTTCATTTAATAATGAATTTCTCTACTGGTTGTCAGCATGGCACTGGTACTTAATGCTAGCTCCTTTTAATTCTGAACAAAGTTAAATGGAAAATAAAGGCTAGTGACTGGCATGAGTGAGTTTCAAACTAGAGAGCTTGTATAGCTTGTATTTTTGACTAAAAAGAGTAGGAAGTGCTGCAATAAAAGGTATATTACATCATTCTCAAATGCAGCTGTGCCAGAAACAGCAGCTGGGAAGAGTATGGGGTTCTAATTACAGATTGCATCAATCTCTGTGAAGAGAAGCAAATCTCCTTCCTAGGTTTCAGAGTTGCAGCTTGCTTGGAGAGGCATAATGAGTTAGGATTAAATGTTCACTTACAATAGGATGACATTATAGGATGTAAGCAGATGTTGCATGTAAGAGCTCTAATGATATATATTTCAGTGTACCAAAACTTCAAACTTCTAAATTAAGTCTTTATTAGCCAAACTGTAAGTGTAAGGATCCCTGCATTTATTTTGGGATGCAGAGACAGTGATTGGAAGAATGTTCTCTATGCATGTTAAGTAAGATTATAAACCAGCTAGAAACATCTTAGAAGATATATTGGGAGAGGATTTTCACACAAGAATGGCATGATGAGTGTTGAATACAAACAGGAGTAGTGAAATTACAATGTTAAAAGTCAGTTTACCAGCCAACACTGACAGGTGATCTTGTTATCATATTATTTCTCCAATCACAACATTAAGCCCCAAAGACCATAAATAAGATAGAATCATAGAATCATAGAACAGTTAGGGCTGGAAAGGACCTTAAGATCATCAAGTTCCAACCCCCCGCCATGGGCAGGGACACCTTGCTCTAAACCATATCTCCCAAGGCCTCGTCCAACATAGCCTTGAACACTGCCAGGGATGAAGCATTCACAACCTCCCTGGACAACCTATTCCAGTGCCTCACCACCCTAACAGGAAGGAATTTCCTCCTTACATCCAATCTAAACTTCCCCTGTTTAAGTTTTAACCCATTACCCCTTGTCCTACCACTACAGTCCCTAATGAAGAGTCCATCCCCATCATCCCCATATGCCCCCTTCAGATACTGGAAGGCTGCTATGAGGTCTCCACGCAGCCTTCTCTTCTCCAGGCTGAACAGCCCCAACTTTCTCAGCCTGTCTTCATATGGGAGGTGCTCCAGTCCCCTGATCATTCTCGTGGCCCTCCTCTGGACTTATTCCAACAGTTCCATGTCCTTTTTATGTTGAGGACACCAGAACTATGCACAATACTCCAAGTGAGGTCTAACGAGAGCAGAATAGAGGGGCAGGATCACCTTCTTTGACCTGCTGGTCACACTCCTTTTGATGCAGCCCAGGTTACGGTTAGCTTTCTGGGCTGCAAGCACACGCTGCTGGCTCATGTTCATTTTCTCATCGATCAGAACCCCCAAGTCCTTCTCTGCAGGGCTGCTCTGAATCTCTTTCTGCCCAGCCTGTAGCTGTGTCTGGGATTGCTCCAACCCAGCTGTAGGACCTTGCACTTGGCATGGTTAAACTTCATGAGGTTGGCATCAGCCCACCTCACAAGCATGTCAAGGTCCCTCTGGATGGCATTCATTCCCTCCAGCATATCAACCAAACCACACAGCTTGGTGTCATCAGCAAACTTGCTGAGGGCGCACTCAATCCAACTGTCCATGTCAGCGGTGAAGATGTTGAACAAGACCGGTCCCAACACTGATCCCTGAGGGACACCACTCGTTACTGGTCTCCAGCTGGACATTGAGCCATTGACCACAACTCTTTGTGTGCAGCCATCCAGCCAGTTCTTTATCCACCGAGTGGTCCATTCATCAAATTGATGTCTCTCTGATTTAGAGACAAGAATGTCGTGTGGACAGTGTCGAACGCTTTACACAAATCCAGGTAGATGACATCAACTGCTTTACCCCTGTCCATCAGTTCTGTAGCCCCATCATAGAAGGCCACCAAATTGGTCAGGCAGGATTTCCCCTTAGTGAAGCCATGCTGGCTATCACCAAGCACCTTGTTGTTTTTCATGTGCCTTAGCATGCCTCCCAGGAGAATCTGCTCGAAGATTTTGCCAGGCACAGAGGTGAGACTGACTGGTCTGTAATTCCCCGGGTCATCCATTTTCCTCTTCTTGAAAATGGGGGTCATATTTCCCTTTTTCCAGTCATTGGGAACTTCACCTGACTGCCATGATTTTTCAAATATGATGGCCAGCGGCTTAGCAACTTCATTCGCCAGCTCCTTCAGGACCCGTGATGGATTTCATCAGGACCCATGGACTTGTGCACATTCAGATTTTTAAGATGGTCTCAAACCAATTCCTCTCCTACAGTGGACCCAAGGTCTCCATTCTCACAGTCCCTGCGTCTGCCTTCCAAGACTTGGGTGGTGCTGTCAGAGCCTTTGCTAGAGAAGACTGAGGTAAAGAAGTCATTCAGAACCTCAGCCTTCTCCAAATCCTGTGTAGCTAGTTCACCTGAGAGCTTCCTGAGGGGGCCTACATTCTCCCTAATCTGTTTTTTATTTGCTATGTACCTGTAGAATCCCTTCCTGTTATCTTTAATATCCCTAGCCAAGTTTAATTCTAACTGGGCCTTAGCTTTCCTGACCTGGTCCCTAGCTTCCCAGACAGCAACCCTGTACTCTTCCCAGGCTGCCTGTCCTTTCTTCCACATAGCACTGTTCTAGTCCCTTCAGGGGTATTATATTTCTGAGAGGTTAATGTAATTGTATTAAGTAAATCTGACCTCAAAGCACACACTTTATAGTCCAAGAGTTTGGTTTAACCACATTTCCATTTTGTTTGTTTTTTACTCCTATTAGTCTGATATCACTGCTGATGGCTTAAAGAAAATTAAAATTTCTATTTTATCAGGAAGTTTATACAACAACAAAGAACTTATTGAAAACCCCTTTGAAGGGTGCATAAAAGCCAGGGGTTAGATGGATTTCCTCTGCATCACCTGTAACATGAAACCAGGTATACTGATACCCATGTCTTCCCCTCTGTTTAAAAGCCTATACCAAAACATGCAACTCTCCAGGTGTTTGGAAGTCTAAGCAGAGTCTTAACAAATGGTGGCAAGGGAATTATTTAGAGACAGAAGACTAGATACATAAGCCAGGTTTCTCCTTCAAGTAGTGGGCAAACCTGAGGGATCCTTATCCCAGAAAATCATTAAAATGAATACATCTGAGTTTCCACTGGCCTCCAAGCATCACATCTCCCATGAGCATCCTCTCACAGTGGGTCACACTGCTACAATACACCACCTTTCCTCAGTAGTTAGGACTGCCAGGCCTTCAGAATCATACAGCTATAATCAGACACTAACAAACCACCCTTTTCCCATGCCAGGAAAAAATCTAGTGCAAGACTATTGACAGCATAATCTTCTTGTAAAAACATTGTCTGGATTGTCAATTCACTTGATGCTGGACAGACAAACAAAATTCAAAGACTAAGAAGCCAAAATAATTATTTTTCTCACATTTGGTGGAAAGGAACAAAATTTCATCTGAGAACACTTTAATTTGATATTGCTAGTTATTCTTTATATAGTAGATAACTATGTGCAGAAAATATCTTGATTAATAAGTTTTCTTTTTTACTAAAAATAAAAAGAATCATGAAACTACAAAATTTTAAAATGGCAAATAAAGCTTTAAAAATATTTTTAATTGAACTCCTTACATAAATTTTATGGTAAACTCCATGGTGCTGTAGAGAAACAGCTTTCAAAATAGAAGTGCAGATAAATCATGAGCACTGTAAAAACTACTACTTTATTCAGCAATTAGAGTGCTTCAGAGCAGAATTTTACTTGCCATTCCTCTTCTAGTAAGAGAGCAGTCCATGCATTCATCCTTATGCACCTTTTGCACCATTTGTGTCAATAAAGACTTTTAAAGGAGTGGTGTTTCAGGGAGCAACAGGAGCTGCTCTGCGAAGGAGGATGAGCAGGAGTGTGACTCCAGGACAGACTGTGTCCTCACCACCCTGAGAGGCACAACCCTGGACTACCCAAGCAGGCAAGCAGGGCAGGGTGGTCACAGCAGTGGATTCTATCAACAGACCATTGAAAACAAGATGAACATAAGATGACAAGTCAGTTCTAAGGTCAAGTCAATCCAGCCAACATCAGCTCCAAAGAGGCACTGATACATCTAAAACACAGCTTAGCAACAATGGCAGGCTGAGCTGAAATGGGGCACCCATGTCCATGAGTAGAATGTGGGAGAAGGTCCCAGATGAAGCTGGCCAGAGCCACTAAGGCCTACTATGGCCCTCAGGGCCGACACAGAGAATCTCTTATTTTCCCTCTTTTTTTAATGCTAAGTAAACTGCTTCTGGGATGTACTTGTAATTATTCTTCTTATATTTTGACAGACATGTACACCCGTGCTCTTCAAGTACTTAAAATTTTATTAACGTAGTGTTATACATTTTGATAAGAACAATATGCAATGCATTTATAAATAAATATAAAATTGGGTCATATTAGCTCACTGACAGTGGTTTACTTGTGCGTCAAATCTTGCTATGCAAAATTAGCCAGAAAATATAAAGAAAAATGCTCTTAGTGGTCTCCTAGGATCTGTGCACAAAATGAGGTGGGCTTGTCCAGCCAACCACTGATGCAACAACAACTGAGCCTGAGCCACATAGTCCTCAGGAACCACTAAAAGTCCTGTGCTCTCTGAGAGCTCCTCTCTCCCTGCTTGCCATTTGTATGCACATACCTTCTTCCAGCAGCATGGCTTCATCCCTGCAGGCACTTCCCAGACACACCATGTTATTTTCATTGCTATGTCATGGAGAGTTTGAATTTAACACTGAGCTTGCTTTTATTTAAACACTGCACAATCCAAAAAAGGGAGAGCTTGGTTTTGGCTGCAGACTGGAGCCTCAGGCTTTGAAAACAGAAGCCAAACTTTGTTCTCTATAGCTTAACTCACTTCGTTGCTGAAAAATAGCAACTACTCCATGCAGAGCTGTGATGGTCAAGAGATCCTCTTTGTGTGACTCAAAACAACTCAAAAGACGGAACAGAGGGAGGCTGAGTGCCTGTTGGTGAGCAGCATGTTATCGTTCGGGCAAACACCCAGGGGCAGAGCAGATTCCTGCTCCACCAAGGTGGGGAATGTTTTCCTATGTTGTCTGCCCTGAGTCCACTAACTTAACTGCCCGGGCAACAAACTGCCTGGGGACAGCAGTACAAACGGCAAGCCCTGGGTCTGGGGGTTTACCTGATAGACCTGCGGATGAGTCTTACCTGCGGGAGAGTTCTAAGAGAGACTGACCCTATATAAAGGCAGATGGCTACTCAGGGACCTGGTGGGCTTACTGATCAAAAGGACTGAAAGGACCATAACCGAAAGAATGTTAACTCAATGACCAAGATGACATCGTGGGATCCAGCAGAGGGTGGTGATCCCACCTATTTCCTTTCCTCCTTTCTTTCTTTCTCCTTTTCTGCTTTGGATCTTTTATAAGAAGAAGAAAACCTGACAAGACTTTTCTTCCTCCTGACACATTTTGGGGAGGTTTACAATAAAAGTAATCTTTATTTCATTCTGCAGCCTCCGGAGGGCCAGTGGCTTCTCCCGTGAACTGCACGGAGAGTGGTAAAGGATCAGCTGTCACTGCACCCACCAGGAAGGATGGGACAAGAGGCTGTGAAGTTGTGCAGCTTCACAAGTACAGATTTTTACTGAGAGGAGTCCCTGCATAAAGAAAAATCTTACTGAGGTACTGAATAAACATGCTAACACAGAGCAGGGACAATTAGCTAAATTTAGAGCATGGATTAAAATCCCGTCACCTTACATTGCTGATTATGTCTATTTTAGGAGCATACTTGCCACCAGAGGAAGACGTTTCCATAAATAAATCAGAACACTAGTGACCTGAAGGTGTTGGGTTTTTTTTCTATTGTCCTTACACAAAGTCTAAGCAATTCTGCTGATGTAAGTAGTTCATGCCAGGTGATTTTATCTGAGCCTCAAACAGTAACTCATAGAAATATAACTTCTGCAAATGTTTCTTCTTTTCCGCCCATGTGTGCTTCAATCTAGAATAAGACAGTTTATTTTTTTCAATTGGATGAGAGTACAAAGATTATTCTGTTCCTCATATAGGCTGCTCTATGTCCACCCTTCTGTAAGAGCACATCCATTATCCCTGTCACACATCCATCTATTCTTATATTCCCATCTTGTCTCAGCAACCGGAATGCATCCCTTTTTTCATGTTTATTTTGGCATGCTTGCTCTTTTATTTTATGTCTAAATGTTACTTTTATTACTGGAGGTCTTTAAGGATTTAGTTGACACAGAGAAAGCAAAAGTTTCGTTATACGGGATTTTTAATACTATTTGTGGATTATTTTCATCAGACCAGTGTCTTTTAAACCAGTTAACCCAACACTCAAATCAAGGAGTTTTTTTTTTCTTCTTATGAAGAACAGATTTTATCATCTTGTCAATATTACAAATGCACTGCCTGGTTGCAATTGTAATTGAACCAGAAACTGGCTTGCAAGTACTGGCCCACTTAGATTGTTTTGTTCAAATCTAAAAAGGAAGAACAAGGAGTTTTTGAAAGCTCTTACTATTCTGAATCCATTTAAAAGACTGTCATGGTAATGGTTAGAAAAAAGCTATTGCCTGCCTTGTTTTCTTTTCCCATTCTAAGGTAATATTCCTGCACATAACAAGTTCTGTTCTGATACTTCATCTTTAATTTAGACTTCCTTAGAATTTGTCAGCTTAAACCAGAGACTTAACGCTATTTTTATGCAGCCTTTTTGTACTTAACGGCAGACAATCCATTCTACTGTGGAGCAGTAAACAAGCTCACTGCAAGATGCCAATTGGGAATCACAATGGGAAATAACTGATCTGCTATGTGATATTAGCTAAAATGGTGTGTCCTACAGCCAATCTTGAGACTTAGTAAAACATTGTTTTGTAAGAGATTAACTCACACTTAATACAAACTACAACAAACCCCATACATTATCGATAATACAGAGGCATTTTTTAAAACAATTTTAGTTTTTTTGAGAAGCAGTTAAAGATAGCAATCGCATATCTGTTGAGAGCTCTGTGTATTTAGTTGGCGTGTGCACGTGCATGTGTGTATGAACTTAAAAGCAACTTTAAATCTGACCTCCACTACTTTGTTGCTACTTATACTGAGATAGTACTGAAATACTAATGCATAAGAAAATGTGAGAGATCAAATTTACTTGTGTTTTCAGGTTTGAGAGGAGGATTTAGGGGTTGAGGTGGGGTCATCTGATTATTTTGGTTTAGGAAAATATTCCAAAGCACCTGAAAAATGCTGGCGATGTTTGCAAAAAATTCTAGTGAAACATTTTTATTTCACAGTAGTAAAATTGAAGGAAAGACAATTTAGGAAAAGCCATCTTTTTATACTCATTAAATAATTTGCCTTCTCAAAAAAAAAAAAAAAAATCATGTGAAAACCTCAGATCTAACTGGGATTCCTGTTTTGTGTCATGATCAAAAAGTATAAGAAACAGAGCTTACTTTAAACATAACAGTTAATAAACTAAGGATAATGCATCATCCTTCAGTCATTTTTAGCTTATTCAGGTCATTTAGAAGGTAAAACAAAACATGGCAAAAGAAAAAAAAAATATAAGAGGAAACAATGACTCAGGATGCCTCAAAAATACCTTTGTTTAAATACATTAGTTGGGGCCACATGATTCACTATTTAATGATTGTTCTTTTGTAAGAAGGCAAATAAAATACTTGTTATTCTCAGTTATTTCATCTCAAAGTAATCCTGAATGTTGCTGCACAAAGCGTGGTTACATTCAGTGTGAAAGGATACTGTAAGGAAAATCAAGGAATTCCAAAGGGTGGAAAATAAGAATTATCTGTCCCAATATCCTATTTTGTACAATCAGAAGGCTGTAATTGGAGACGTTATCAGCTTACACCAGTCAGTGTTACTCTATTTTCTCTTTCCACCCACTGATTGAGAATTTCTATCTTGCACTGTTCAAGTTGCTCTGCCACCTGTCAATGTTATCTCAATAAGTACCTTGTCTTTCCCAGCTAAAATACATAGTAGGTCATGCATATGAAACGCATTCCTATTTCTTGTAAATGATCAGAGCACACATTATATCCTATGGTTATCAAAAAGCCCCTATAGATATATCCAGCTGTTCCCCAGCTCAGGTGATGCTTAAAGTTGCACAGTATGGGCTTCAGGTATTGCTGCCATTAAATGCTTTTCTTTGACTGTAAATCTCTTAACAGGGAAAGGTATTATCTTTCTTACCTCCTGGACAACACCATAAAGCTGAAGATCCTTTGTTGCTATTTCTACAAAATACTTGCTACTTTTCAGATACTTCTTCTTCCCTTTGTGTGTACGGATAGATATACATATACGAGTGAAAGTTCTCCATATGATTCTGCAAATGGAAAATTAACAATCGCAATTATCTCAATTTCTTACTTAATTACACTGGCAGGCACAGAGCCTTTTTAAAATAGCATGCAAACAAAATATGCTGTTTGAACACTGATAATATATATCCCCAAAGCTCGCTAACACAGGAAGTAATATTTCCATAAGACAAATTCATGTACAATATTGACTCTTCTATGTCACTTACTTTAGAGGCTTCCTGCAGCATAGATTTCATGGTAGGTGGGACAGCAAGATCTGTGTAAAGGCAGTACTAGCTCCACATGCCTGGAGAAAGGAACAGTCAGTGTCAGCACAGAGAAGGAAGTCAACATGTGATGGAAAAGCTTTCTTCTCTCTTGGGATGATGCTGGAGCCATGTAAAAGCAACATCTGCTCCCAGGAATGGTTTCACTAAGAAATGCTTCATGCTGAAGCTCCATGGTAATCATGAAGCTCAGGACTCAGATGTGTTTCTGGGACAGCTTAAAATGCAGTAAATGCTGGCAGATTTTGATAGGCTTGTACTTGCTCTGTTTAGTTTCAAGCATGATTTCCTATGTTGCAATGTGGACAAGAGTATAAAAATAATATTTCAGGCATTATGCAGTTTTGCCAGGCTGTACATCTAGACCAAGATAGGCAAGAGGGATGGTTTCCCCTAAAGCCCATCACTTAGAAGGATTAGAGAGTCCAAACTTTTTACAGTAGAATATACTACCTATGGGTAAGAGATGTACAGAGAATTTGTATTTGTGGATGTAGTGGAGGAGTCAAAACTTTTGGCCTGGATCTCTGATTCTTTGTATGTTGCCACCTTCATGGGAAGGCCTCAGTTAGGCACAAATATCTCCTCCAACTAAAATTTCTTGAAAGAAGACTATGTGGCTAGGCTCTATTTTAAAACAAAACAAAAAAGTACACAAAAAAAAAAAACCCAAACCACAAATAACACTGCATCTTTTTTAATTTTTCATGCATTGCACACTGCCTCATTTCCATCATCTTGCTTCATGAGGAGGTAAGAGTGAATTCATTAACATCTCCAGCACCTCATATTCTGAGAAATATATGTTTCAGAACAGCCTAAGGAGCATAGATCCTGCATCCCTAATTTGCAAGAATGTTAATAGCAATTAGGATCACATTATGAACATGTTTAAAGCTAACCCAGGGCCCTAAATTCAGTCCTGAAGGAATTCTTGAAATAGAAATTAGTGTCCAAAATTGCAAAGATTTACATTGTCCAAGTCAAGCAGTGTAGCAAAATGAAGTCAGATAGTAAGTACTGTTACTGTTACTGACCTTCCTGTGGTTTCTGTGTGTAAGCATTGGGTGGCATAGCATAGCTGATAATTAAAGTTTCTATGTAGTGTACAGCTTTCCAATATCAATGTGACTTTCTTTGTCTCTCAGAGAAAGTTTAGAATCAGCAGGTTAAAGGTCATGTCTACCTTATGTTTGAACATATCTGTAAATGTTTGTCCTTGTGCAGATTACAAGTCTGGTAATAGTGTGCCAGGTGGGGGTTTTGTTTGTGTTTTTCTCTTCATTGACTAAAAGATGTATATTACTTGGAGAAGCTGGCTAAATTCACTCTGATACCCAGTCCAAGTCTGTTTTATTGCTGCTATCTGATTCAAAGATTTATCATATCTAACCCATGCGTTGCTTTAACATTGGGTTTTCCCAGTAAATATGCTAGAACTTGCAATATTTCTGAACTCTTGGATGTGTATATGAAATACTTTGTACTTGTTTCTCCTCATTAGCAACCCGGCTGATTTATCTTGAACTACTAAATAAAATGACACTAAAAAGCAGAGTGGCAAAATCATGTTTGTCATCCTCAGCAGCAAGAGGTGCTATTTCTTGCATGCAATAATGCATAAAAGTTCTTATCAAGGGCCAACCCATCAATCAAGTGATAAAAACTGAAGCATATGAAATAAAAGCCTCTTACATTTGAGGTGAATTGGATAGAAGAAAAGGACAAAAACAAAAACAGTGAAAAAATCCCAGAAAGGAGAGAAGGCAACAGTCACATCTTATTTGATCATCAAGAGTTGTAGTACACATTATCTGACCAGGTGTGTTTCACTGGAATCCCAAATCATTCGATGAGCAAATATTTTGCCTTTAGAAAAACTGACTGATCTGATAACAGGCAGATGGCACAGTATAATTTTCTTATACCTTAATCCTGGCTTGTTTTAATGCATAACTCAGGACAAATCACTTTTCATCCCTTGTTATTTTCTAAGTGTGAAAAATTATAGCTATCCTACTTCAGAAAAGTGGTACTAGGAACAACTTAATTGGTGCCTATGCAGTGTTTTAAGAAACTTGGGTGGGTAGATCAATGCTAAATTAGAGCAAGCAATTATATTCAGCCTGAGGGAGAGAAATCAATATCTGTATAGCAAGACAGGAGGAATACTTTCATGTTCCTGTTTTAAACCTCCCTTACTCCACTCTCACATCACTGTATTTTGTTTTCTTCCTTGGACATCACTGAAAAAAGGAGAGCATAGTGAGTCCATACCTCTGAGGAACAACACCCAAAATGCATGGGACTGGAAGAGAAAGCAAAGAACAAATGTAGTTACAGCTGAAGCTCTTCTATACTGTACAGAGTTTTTTGGTTTCTCTACTTTTACTCAGACTTTGTTGGGGGTTTTTTATCAAGTTTTACCTTTTAAGGAAATATTTTTACTACATTTCTAGAGGAAAAATGAAAATGCTATCCCTGAGTTTTTGCATTTTATGGCAGAATTTTTCTTTTCCTTCCTTTGGAAAAATGATTGAAACTTTTATTTAGTTACTATCTCTATAAAATGATTCTTTAAATGAAGTAAGGAATTACTTGACCTTCAAAATCAATTCACAGATTTTATCTTTGGAGATCAAAGACCACATTTCTAAAGATTATTTTTATGCCTAAATACCTTCAGTTAATAAATATTTTCAAAATATTAGATCTATCTCAAAATAATACTAAAACATGAAACTACTGACATATATTTCTAAAGTATTTTTTATGTGCAATATGAGGAAAATGCTTGACAAATTTTATGGAAAACCACACTTTTTTGCAAAAAGCAAATACTATATAAAAAAAAGGTTACAATAAAGTTTGTTCTCATTCACAGGTCCTGGATCTTAATTTTGCTGTGTTTTCTTCACCACTCCAAAGGTTTCAGGGAACTGTTTTATCCAGCAGGTGAGGGCTGTTCTAGTGAGGAGATGACCTATAGCAAATGCAGAGATTCATAGTTATTACAATAATTTCTTTGAGGAAAGGGGAGAAATTGGCAGCTGGGATTACATTAGGCTACCCCTGAAGCTTGAGTCTGCCTTCACTTCTCAGATCCAGTGTCAGAATTAAACAGCAACTCAGATTTGGGCCTGGAGAGTACACTGTGTTAATACTAACAGATGTCTTCCTGGAGAAAGCATATATACAAGTGTACAGGTATGTTGCACATCATGCTTCTGGGAACCACCAGAGAGCCTTTCAGGTCAAGACTGGATTATATTTGAACGTTGGCCCTTTTTTCCTGGTGTTCATTGCTAATGAAACTCATGTTTTGAAAATTTGGTGGATAAAAATATTGAATTTCCACAAGTTGAAAAGGACAGATCCTTTCACAGAAATGTGCTTCTACATGGAATATTTCTCTTTACTGTTGCTGATGATGCTGTTGCTTGTTTTGGGGACTTGCAATTAAAAGTTAAGTGAAAGTTTTTTGTTTATTTTGCAGTCAAAGTCTTAAATATTTATGAAGGACCGTAAGTCTAGCTCGCCTTGAGGAAATACAGATGAATTAATAATTTATGTCGTTGTTTTGCAGAAAATTAAATGTTGGGAGCAAGTGTTTAAAAATTAAATCATCCACAAACTAAGATAGCAGATGTTATTTTGTTAAAATCTTGCAAACAGCAAAGTACAATGAGGTGTTCTCTTTGGCCCAACTGAAATCTTAACGACTTATTACGATTGAGCAGATTTTAAAGCCTGAGGCTGGCTAATGTCAGAATAATGAAGAGGAACTTCAATTATGTAGCCTAGATTTTTTTATTTGTTTTTGCTTTATTTTATTGCCTGCAGTGAGAAAGACTCTATATCTTTATGTTACATAGTGATTCGTAAGATGTTGCACTCCCACAAAAATCACTGCATATTCCATTAGTAATCCTACAATGGAATCCCCTGCAACTAAAATGTGTTTTTGTCTAGCTATGGGAATAACAATAAAAATAATAACAATAATAATAATAATGAGATTTTAGATGAAAAAAATATCCTGCAATTACTTGGTAATTCTTGCTCTTATTTTCCAGCATCCCTTTTTTTTCTTCTTTTTCTTTTTTTCAATTTTATTCATGACAGTTGTCTCTGACTCTTACTTAGTCTAGACATCGTAGCTATTGCTGACCAATTTCTGATCAGCATCATAAGTTAATAGACCAGGTAAAATGGCTTTCAGACTGGGTCCATAACAAGTTTCTTTCTTGGCTTTGAGCTACACTGACAATACACTTCCAAATTCTACTTTTGTATATTTACATGACTATTACAATGAAAACTATATTGAGAAGTTGTAAACAGTCTTGCTGGAAGTAAGGCCAGGCTTGCAGTCTTTTGGAGCTATCTTTTTACAATAAAATTCTCTTTACATCTACAGTATCTATATCCTAACCACGGTCCCATGGTCCTGCTTCTGGATCTGTTTCCAGTTCAAGGCTTCTACTAAGATCATTACAAAACCCTCATAAAAAGTAAAAAGAAATGGTACCAGAACATGGACAAATATACATTCTATGAATACAAACTGTAGGAGGTTCCAGGATCCAAAGAAACGATACATTACTTTCTCTTTCATTTTTTGCCTGCTTGACTGTGACTTCAACTGCAAGTATAAAACTGGCCATTTTTGGCAGTCATAAGCACGTCAGTCTGTAACCACAACTGCAAATATAAAAGGTGTTTTCACTTTTCAAATAAAAGATCTGTACAGCAAAGCAGATAAGGGAATTTTGAGCTTAGATTCCATCTAATAAGAACCCAAAGGATTTCACTGCTATTAAAACTGTAAGTTAAGCAGAGACATCTTCAATTTAAATAAAAAAACATATGTAGGAAAAATATAGTCATAAAGTAGTGCTCTTTCAAGATACTATGTGAGGGTTTAGCAGTGTGATTCCCAAGATGCAAATAAAGACAGAACAGCTAAAAACTTGTGCATTGCTTGATAATATAATTCACCTAAGCAGTTTGGCATTTTCTGCTCAGAGGAAGCCAAGTACTGGCAAAAATACACTGATGCTAAATTATCGTTGGTATAGATATCTAAGACCATAATTGCACAGTAATAATAAATGAGAAACTTCCACAAAAACTACATACATAACAGTTCATAGACTCAGTCTATTCCTTCTAAATTTTCATCCTCAATCAACGCTGCAAAAATCAATCTTTATTTCTTGGGGTTTTTTTCCTCTGTTCTGTGTTACTGCATGAGATTGACTATTCCTAGCAGTTTCAGAGGAAGCTAGGTTTGCCTAGCACACAAATTTTATTAAAATAAAATGGTAGCACTTTGAATAAACTGAAGCTCTTGAAAGTAGAATCACTTTTCTAAATATTAAATGTAAAGGACATAATGAGCAGGTTGATTTGATAACATTAGAAGCTTGCATCTCCTGACTTTCTCTAGATGTACATTTCCATATACATAATCTTTCCTTTTCTTAATGGTCTTTCTACCAAGCAGATTAATCTCATATTTCCACTGCTGAGGTTATTTTCATCATTTATTGTGTCAGTGTTATTCAAGACAGTCAAAACATAAATCTAGTGCCTAGTTTTTAAGGGTCCATTATGAGATGCCAACCATTTTGTTCTCACTTTTGAGACACAAAATGCAATTTACAAATGTGATCAAGTTCCATAGGTTTCCCGCATGAAGCAGAGCATTACTGTGACAAGTGGTAGTACTGCAAAACCAAAATATAGAAATGTTCAGATTTTGAAACATCTGGTTTGATTTGCTATGAAATACGGTTTAAAACTACAGTTATAGTACAGAAAAAAACACTAACGCTCTGAAATTAATTCTTGTTTACTAGGAGTTGATACAGGAGAGGAAAGAAAACCTTTTGAAATCTGTCATGGAACAGAGGAGACTTACGTGCCTCAAAATATCTGACAACTCACTGGTTAGAGAACATGCCTCACACCTTGAAGTTTAAGGGTCAAATCTTTACTCAGAATAATCAGAAATTAAAAACTGTCTTTCTCTTTCCTCATAAAATTTCTAAAAAGACCACCTTTTTAGTTACAATGAAGCACTATGTTGTAAGAAACAAAAGACAATTTTGTACCAACATTGCTAACTGCTTCTTTGCTAAGTACTATAAAACTATATGCAAATGTGCCTCTAAAACGGGATAGATTTAAAATTGTTTAAATATCTGAAGCTCTGTTGACTTCAAGTCCTTTTAATTCAATTGATGTTCTGGCCCAAATAATCTAAGCAAAAACATCAAGTGTTACATTAGAATAACTTAATAACTTAATAACTTTCTCAAAAACCTCATTGTATCTGGAAAACAAAAGTAAAACACAGAAATGTTTCCAGAAGTTAATAATGTATCCGACACTTCTTCTAATTTCCAAATGATCTGGAATTTACAAACAGCCTGTTTGCATAATGTCTACAAGCGTTGCAGATTAGATGCAAGCTATCACTTTCAACAGGACTAGCCAATCTGAAAGTGCATTCTCCTTTACATTTTAGCAGCTCATTACACAGCTAATGTTCTATTACTCTGTCTAATGTAACATGGCATGACTGGTAAAATTCAAAGAAGCAGACAATTTTTCATATTAGAAACTCTCTCTTCCTCTTTCTGAACTGCTTGTTGATTCCATTT
Source organism: Neopsephotus bourkii (assembly GCF_033783945.1). Taxonomy (NCBI): domain Eukaryota; kingdom Metazoa; phylum Chordata; class Aves; order Psittaciformes; family Psittacidae; genus Neopsephotus; species Neopsephotus bourkii. Next base: position 5,882,586 of record NW_026901837.1, on the reverse strand, counting down.
TGAATGCACCAAACTGTAATCTTGCCTAAATCACCTATATGGGAGAGCTAGATAATGTAGCAGATATTTTACTACCAGAGGAAGGAAAAGCCAAACTTGAACAGCTTGGCATGTCACTTAAAAAAGGAAAAAAAAAAAAAAAAGCATGACATATGATGTTTATTTCTTTGATTTTGCTTTGAAAGCCTGTTATAGTTGAATAAAAGCTTCTTCTCTTTTGTTTATGCATTCAACTACCCACATATACAAAATATAATCAGGTTGTACTTTTTTAATTAGGAAAATCATCACATTGATACTAAATAAAATATATTGCAAAGTTTGATTCTTTTTGGAAGCTGAGTACTAAGAATTGAGAGCAGATGGAAATATTTTAGTCTGCACATGTGACGTGTATATAGTCATTTGACAAATGCAATTCCTGCTAACTTTGGTAAGTGATCTGTTTCAGAAATTATTTTTGTCTGTAATAAACAAATACTTCTTTGGCACATCTATCTGGAGTATGAGAAGGGCTTTATCCTAACTTGAATTGCAGCTACACCAGAAACTTCAGGTGAATTGATTTGACTCTACCTGTTGCGTTCAGCAGGACTAAGATTGATATAGCTGTTATTTCAGTTTTAAGATTGGGGACCATTATAGAGATTTCGATCTCTGAGATTTCCAATTGCCTCTGTTCTATGTGAGACTGGTATCTAGAGGAAAAAAAAAAAACAAACAACAACAACAAAAAAAAAACCAAACAACAAAATAACTTTATGTGTCAACCCACTTAAGTTTAATATAAGAAATGTTTTAAAGGAGACACAATGAATCTCATTGTAATCATTCCTTAAGTAACATGGAAAAAGATTGATCTAAAATATTTCTAATGCCAACAGCCATTACTGAACACTTCAGGATATTTTCATAATCTCTACAGTGACCAGGTCTGACTAAGAAATAGTAAATACGAGTATTACAGAGCAAGTAATGCAAATTAGGCTGGTAAGGAGTAGTAACTTCCTTAAAAAAGCAGGTTCTCCCAAGTTTCTGGCAATCATGTTTAGATATATCTTAGAAATCATAGTGCCTGTAGTCAGTGGCATCAAAACCTCTACTTGCACACTGCTGGAAACAAAAGCTATTAATAAGATTGTTTAGCAAAACCCTATAGCATAAAAAGGGCCCTCACAAAAACAAATTTCTGCTCTATTCTGATGACTAGTGCTTATTTCTTTCTCTATTTTTTTTCCTGTCAGTCAATCAGTGTCTTTGGAGACAAATTCCCTGCCTTGGCAAGAGTTGGGTTAGGTATTAATTGGGGAAAAGGTATTTTATGTGATGGAATTCATTTCGGTTTTGATACATCAAAGCTGCACAATCATGAAGGAGGTTTGGAACAGCTGTTTCATTTTCTACTGAGATTTTGGAAAACTTCGAAATTTAGAAGAGGGAAAATAACAAAATTGGTTCTTTTCTCTCAGTGACTTTAGATACGTATTTAGTATTCTTTTTATATTCCTCATAGTCTGCTGTGGATTTCATGAGGAATAACAGTATTTTCTTCTGAAAAGCAGTTATTTACTATTCTGAGGGGGAAAATTTTCACATTCTGCTTTCCTTCAGAAATACATATAATCCCCAAAAATAGTCCATATTTTCAGTAGTCATCTCCTTTTCTAAGTCACAGGTTTACTGGCTTCCTAACTGTACATATGTATGTGTATACATATGTGTGTGTCTATATGTACATATAGAATCACAGAATAGATTGGGTTAGAAGGGACCTTAAAGATTATCTAGTTCCATAGGGACACCTTCCACTAGACCATGTTGCTCAAAGCCCCATCCAACTTGGCCTTGAACACTTCGAGGGATTGGGCAGCCACAGCTTCTTTGGGCAATCTGTACCAGCGCTTCATGATCAACACAGTAAAGAACTTCTTCCTAACATCTAATCTAAATCTACTTTTTTCAGTTTAAAGCCATTACCACTAGTCTTCTCCCTACATGTCCTGGTAAAAAGTCCCTCTCCTCTGTGTATGTGTATATATATATAGACACACACATGCATTACAATCCCACACATTTTAATTCTGTGAAAGAACATATCTGTGCTACCATGTCAGTGTGCCAGCTGAATTGGCATCCTTTTTTTTATTGCCAGGACTATTACAATGAAATTGTCTCCACTTATGATCTCATATTATAAAGATTCCCAAAGCTCTGACAACTCAAGACATTGTAATATACTCCTCTTACACTGTTAAGGCAGACATAGGGAACAAAGTTCTCTGTAGAGCATAAGTAAAGATTTATAGACATGGTGAAAGAACACTTTCCCTGCTGCCTTCTTAAAATAGTTATGACTTTTCATGAATGTCTTTATAAATCAAGTGTAGAATGACAAAAGTGTAAGGAAACAAGCCACAAAAATACCATTTACAATAAGTCCTAGTGGACTTATTTTAGCGGCATAGCACATCGTTGGGTGAAAACCATATACAGTTATTTCAAGTAGGCATATGTGCTTCAGTATGAAAAATTAGTATTTATTGTGCCTGACACTATGCTTTGAAAGCTTGCTTTCTGCCTTGAGTTTTGTGTTACTATAATACTTTCATATGATGGTACTAAATATTGAAGGAGTAAGCAGATACAAAGTGACAGAGACATAAAAGGACAATATGCAACACAAAATAAACATAATAGATTAACCAGTTCTAACAATCATGAAAAAAATATTCTCATTTAGGAAAAAAATAAGCACCCCTGAAATTTTACAGATACCATTGCCACTCTTCATACAGACTGTGAGAGAACTCTCTAATTTGTCTGTCTAGCAGCAGCAGCTGCATGAGTTTATTGATACATGGGGTTAGGTAGCTGCTGTGTATTCAAGGGTATCAATGACTTTCTACACTACCATTTCTGACTAAGCCTAATATATCTTACTGTAGCAGTACATGCGCTGAATTAATACCCTTCATTCTTCATGTTAATTACAAAGAATAAAACCATTCAAGATTAGTTGTTAACTTGTCAAGAAACAATGGGGACAAAACCACCTTTGTGTTATAAGGATCATAAATGCAGAATTTTCTCTCTCAGGTGCTCTCTGATAGCCTTTCTCAGCTGAACAGTGTCTTTGCAGGCTATACAAACATCCTCACATCTGGCTGTTAAATACTTCAGCTCAGCTGTTTCTTTTCTCAATGTTTTCAAACTGCAGAGATTTGCTTTTAAAGTGTAGACCTCTAGTACCCCTTTAACACTTACTCAGCAATACACAGTACATTTTCTCTTGCTCTCCATATTACATTCACAACATATGATGCATGGCTTTAGTGTAATTAAATGCGTTACTCTTGACACTCATACAGAAAACATTCATATTTTAATGGGAAGTGCTGTGTGGATGAAAAAATGACCTATTTGTCATCCTTCATTATGTCAATTCACCGTAATAAATTAGCAGGGAAGAAATAGTCTCCATACTTCCACCATGCATTCCATAGCTCTTCCCCTTCAGCGTGTTAAGAGACTGATCTCTTTAGGGAAATGGCACAGGAGAACTTAAAAGCACTTTGCAATCTGGTATCTGAATTATATTCTTGTAAACTGTCTGGCATTGGATTAATATCTAACTTTGCTCCAACAAAAATAAGCAAAACTTATGCTTGCTAAAATGCCTACTTAGGCTGAATATGAGAACATTTGTTTCTCTGTGGGAAATATACATATAAAGCTACGAAAGAGAGCCTGATCTAAGGAAAAAAAAATCTACTGGAGATTTTGTAATGGTGGCAGTTCATGCAGCTGTGTACAAAAGAAATTATACAACATATATGAATTTTTTAATAATCCATTTCAAATTCTATGCAATATATATGATCAGTCACAAAAGAAATATGGATATATGAATTATATTGACAGAAAATATAATTGAAATGGGCAGGAAACAACATATACCCCACATTATATGAAAAGTGTGCTCTGAAATGCATCATTAATTAGAAAGAAGATCTTATGGGAGCACTGTAAAATCACTGCCCACCATAGTAATCTTGCCTACAGGACTTCAGAGAATATTTATGAAATTATTGCATATTGTAGATAATTCTTGGTTAGATCATGACCTACTTCTACAGGGTTTTTATTCTTTGAGTCACAGCTGCTTTAGAGCTCTTTAAAACAAACCAAAAGTCAGTTGGTCTTTTTGTTAAATGCCTGGGGAAATTAATCTTTTCCCTGACTACTCCCTCTCCTGTTATGACAAGAGACCTGGTTTGGTTTGGTCACTTTTTCAAAAAGTGACCTACTTATTACTCCTAGTTAATCTTGATTCCACTGAAATCAGTGAAATAATCTCCCTGGGATTTTAGTGGAAAATTATGGGTTCACAAAACTCATTGAAATGTTCAGCTCAAAAGGAAAGTTTTTAAGAAAGCTGCAGCTGTCCACAGATGGAAAACTAGAAAGGATCACCTTGATTTCAAGAATCCCCACACATCATTTAGTACTGAACTATTCTAGCATCAAAGTCATAAGTTTTGTTTTGCTTGAATATCTAAGCAACCACAAATACTTCTGGTGCTATGGTATGGGTTGTTTATGTTTTTTTTTAAACAGCTGAAAAAGCATTCTCATTGTAACAATGTGACAACTTCCCCTTCTCTTTCTGAGAACTATTATGTGATTTTGCCTTATCCTTGCATTTTTTGACATTGTAACTTTTTTGTCCAAGATAATGTAGTGGATTTTTCTACTTGGTCAGTGGATGGGTATATTTGACATAGTAGCACTTGGTATGCTACTAGTGTATCTATCTGAAAAAAGAAAATAAATAAAGAACTAATAAAATTGGCAAAGATGCATTTTTAGGGAGAACAGCACACAGATGTTTCAAGCAGTGGCATCAAGGTTGTTCCTAGTCAAGTTCCACAGAATGTGATCTTGGAACTCATTTATTGTTTTCAATCTGGCATGGATTTAGATTTGTAATGATGAAGTTTGCTGATGCCATGAATGTGGAAGGTAGGATGGAGGAGATTAGAATTAAATACCAAAAAATGTGGTTGAACAGAAATAGAACTGGATTGAAATGCACTTCCATGTACATGGAACTAATAATAAAAAGTCCTCTGGGATGCTGGAGGTTTATCAGGTGGAAATGTTTTGCAGAAATGGGATGTGATATGCAATCTCCGACTGACCTGCCAGTACGATGCAGCATAAAGGTGGCAAATACAAACTGAAAATGTACTGCAAAAGATGAATCCATCAGAGACAGCTAACTACCAGTACCATTACACTAGGCCCTGGTTAAACCTCAGCTACAATACTGTATTGAGTAACTTTGAAAACAAATGGGTGCAGAGAAGGGTATGGAAGAAAATAGTAGAGGTCCAATTCTCAGGATGAGCCTGAAACTGTTTTCCTGAAAATTAAGCAGAGATCAAGGTGATGGAGGTCTATAAATACATCAGTGGATAAATAAAAGAAAGAAGAAAGAGCTCATTAAATGTTAATACTGGAACAAAAAACATTCTGGATGGACATACACATACTGAGGTGGAAACAAAAAAGGCTTCTAGACATTACAACAAGCAGATTTTGCAGTGGCTTTCCAGATAGATTACACACGAAGAAAGCTTTTAAGAGATCTTCGTAGATCTGATCTCATCATAAATGGGATTATTTGGCATATGACTGAGCTACGAGGGACATGGGACACATGACACATGCCCCTTCCATTCTCACCAGAAAGATTCCAGGGACACTGGTGTTTCTAAATTAATCTAAAAGGGTAATATACAGTTCTGTAATGCCTAAATGTATAGAAACTGAAACCATGTATTAAGTGATTTGTGTCTTTTAGGGGAAAATTGAACAATACCAAAGATCAGATTACCAAATTGGACTTGAAATATTAATTTGTACACTATCTTCTAAATATGGCATCTAGAAGGACTATGTACGCTTTATAGGATGTCACCTGCAATGAAGGTGTCACTTATCTCTATTTCTGCCAACTACATGTATCATGAAATGAAAATTTACTAAGCATGTGATGCTGAGTGTTTGGGATTTGTTACAAAAAAAATCTGTTAAATATGGAAGTAAATGTAAACAGTTATGTCCACAGGCACCTCCTAAAATACATTATTCAACACATAATTGTATATATTTACAAGAGCTTTCTCCATAAACTCAGAGTCTGAGTGAAAGAAATTCAGCTATTTCTGTTGCTCAGAGCTTGTTGTGGATTGACAGTTCAAGGAGGAAAACACATCAGCAAGGACAGGGGTGTCGAGATGTGTGTGACGAATTTGCTGTATTCTGCAGGGAAGAGCAGAGGGCACAGATCTGATTCAAACAGGCATAGGGCTCAGGCAAAGTTTAGAGCAGCAGCCTGCAAGGCAGCTTCTACAGAACTGGTAAACATAGAAAACTGCTGGTTACAGAAATGATGAAAAATACAGGGTCCTTGACTTTTTTTCCCATAGGCCTGACCTTAACTAGGGGGGTTTGGATGAATCCAAATGAATCAGATGATTGTCTATCTTAGTCTAGCAAAGCAATTCCTGGCCAACAAGATCCTAGCCAACACTCACTTGGTAATTTTCACAAAACTGTCCACAGATAGAATTCCTTGCCTGTCAGTTTTAACAGAGGAAAAGGAACCTCCCTATTGTATATCAGTCAGTCCTTGTTAAGCTAAAGGGGTCTGGCTTTCAAGTTCAGTGGAAAATGAATATGAAAACAGCTGTAACACTACATCCTGTTGAAATTCTCTGAAGACATAATTTAGCAAAAGATGTTTCTTGTCAACAGTAAAGGAAGAAGTGGTCATATTTCACTTTTTCTTCAACACTTTTTCCAAATCATGAAACAGGAAAGTTATCCTGACATTGCTGTTGTTAGAAAACTTGGAGAGAGAAGCACAGAATTCCAGCCCCCAGCAATTCCACATTATTTCCCTCTCCTCTAGATCTGCTTGGATCCTTTCTCCCCCTATATGTGCTCAGAATAATGAGATGACAGTACCAAAAGTGAAGTGGGTTGACGACTTCAAACCTGGAACTTTTCCAGAAGCTTCTAGACAATACACAAAATTTTCCAGTTTGGCTCCAAGATGTTCATCAAACTTTTAAGAAGCAGATTTTTCTAACATTTATAGTTTCTCTGTGCTTGAAGAACAAATACTCAGTTATGGCCCAAGTCTAAAACACAGGTGGGTCCAGTTTAGCTCATTGATGGATTGTGAAGATATTTTTTGTTTCTGCAGGACCTCTCCTCAACAATGCACAAGATAACTATCTCTGGTGATAAAGTGGAATGCATCTTATAACTGTGCTCTCATCTCTTTTCTCTTTACCTATTCTTTTAAATTTCTATAACATATGCAGTAAAAGAAGTTTCAGTGTGCATTTCAATGAATATTTAATTCTTAAACCATTTGAATGGTGACATGAAGAGTGGGAATACTATCCCCTTGCATTGCTGGGAAGTTCCAGCAGTAAACTGGAAAAGCCATCAAAATGGGACTGTTTGCATGCTTCACAAGTTATGAGTATTTTATTTTTCGATGCCCTATTTAAAAGCCTGGGTGTCTTTTGTAGAAGTGCTCAACTCTCAGCTGAAGTGAGCACACAACAGCCTTTCAAAAAGTAAAATATTAATTCCTAGATTATTTACATGTACAGACAAAATTGCTGCAATTTTTTATGTCTCAGTTCTCTACAGTGGGAATGGTGGAAGCACTGTGAAAGTAAATTAATATTCATTTGTGAGGTATGCAGATGCCATATTGACTGGTATCAGAGAAAATCCTCTGAAGAGGCAATTAATATTTTTTCAGTAGAGTTTGGATAAATTGGTAAAAAAATAAAACAAAACATTACACAGCTGCATAGTCATTGAGTAGATCTCATCTTCTACAGTAATAGATGTCCTATGCTGACAGAAGACAAAAAATAGCACATGGTTTTATCATTTTAAACTGCATTACAACATATAGCCACAAGTAGGGAAGGAGAAGATGAATACAGTTAGTAAAGGCAACTCCAGTTCTAATGTTGCCTAATACATGACAGCAACACTTTATTTGAGTAAGGATTAGAGGGTCCTCTTTCTTTTCTCCTTCCTCTCTCTATCGCTTCCTTTTAATCTTCCATGCCTTTTCTATTCTTCAAAGATGAATGAACATAAATATTTCCAAAAGTGGCCTGATACCAGCAGTATTCATCACTGAGGTCAGGAAGTTAGACCCACCGTATATGTTTCTGCCAGTACCTCTAAGTTCAGGCTTCAATATGGTAACAGATGGTCACCCCTTGTGTAGAGCAGAACCAGGGGAGAGTGAGGAACACACTTTGCCAACAGGTTTCACAGATATTTACTGATAACAGCAAAATGCTGAGGTTTGGGATGGTTGGTACTGCCAAGCTCTGCATGGCAGTACGCTTTAGTATTACAGACTTCTCGTTCTTTTTCTGCCTTCATGTCTTATTCCAGTTCTCTCTCTCTCTCCCCCCCCGACTTCTTGTGGGACTTCATTCTCATCTTCACATCTTCACTGGCTTGTTTCCATCTGACTTTTTTCACTTAACCAGCTATGATCTTCAGTATTTAGATTTCTCCTTTTTCCTTATCAGCATATCCAAAATTATAAATTTCTCACACAGTTTTCCTATCCTCACACAGCCAGATTCATTGTCTCTTCCCAAGCTCTGTTCCCGCACATAGCAGTTAGTCATATGAGTTCAGTCTCTTCCTCAACAGTTCCTTCCAGGTCTCAGATCTTTCTCCCATAATTTCTTAACACTGAAATCCCTGTCACTTCATCTTTGCCAGCTCTCGGTCCCAAGAAATCTAGGGAAGGCTTCTTGTGCACCTGTGCTCAGCTGAACCAGCCTTCTTCTCAGTACAGCTTTGGCTCAAATCAAATGAAGAGCATAGGAAAGACAGACCCTGTTGTTTAAGAACTACAGCATTGGGAGAGGCAAGATCAGGCAACACCTGAATATACCTGGCTGGTGAATAGTTCAACATATGCATTTAGCTGCATAACTCTAATAAATGTCTATTTAGCACATGTGGACTGAACTTCCAAATGTTCGTGAACTGAAAAAAAATTAAAATAATTTTTAATAATATTCCAAGTGGTCCTCGACTAAACTAATACTTACCATCCTGACAACTTACAAGTCCAGTGTCTTCAGCTTTTGGAGTTCTTAAAAGTAAGTCTTACAATGAATATATCAAAAAGGAATAAAACAATGATGTCCTTCAACCTTGTTCTCAGGTATAGCTGGGTATGCTAAAAGCATGCAACCTGAAGCAGAGCTCCAGCATACAGAATTTCAGGTTGGATCGTTGAAGTTTAGCAAACTGAAAAGCTAAAAGCAGTGTCATATGATGACAGTGTCAGGAAGAAACTTGGAAAGATGGAAGGGGCAGTAAAATAACTGAGAGTTATTCCTCTTACATGCTAACCTCAGCTATTTTGTCAATACTTATCTGAATGAAAAATGAAGATCAGTAGGCCTCTCATGTTAGTTTGGAAATGAACAGAGCAGTAAAAACATCATAAACCTGTGAAAATTATGACTGGAATGGGTGTCCAGTGACCAAATAACTCTGCACTTACCCATTGATCTTCTATTAAAATTAATGTTGGTTCTTTGCATAGAATTATATTTCTTCCTCAAGTGAGTCATGAATGGACATTTGAGTTTGATTCTAACCCTAATATCTTTGGAGGGTAGTGTTTTTTTTTTCTGAAAGGAAAGTCTTTCTTTAACATGCTAGTCACATTTCACTACAATTTTAAATAAGCTGCCTGTCAGCCTATTATGGTTTACCATGTTTTACTGTATATTTAGAAAGAGTTGTCAAAACTCTTAGGTGCTGCAGATAAGGCTGCAGAACACAGCTTCAACAAAACAAAAGAGATGGCATAAATTCTGAAATATATAAAGGTTATAGTACCTTTGTTGCTTTGTATATCTGTGATTTGAATTGATTTTTCTGGCAGGAAAACAATGGGGGGGAAGGGACTTCAGATGTAATGCCCTGTAGAAAGCAGAAAAGTCAATAATATGCAGACAGCTCAAAAATATAGTACTTACTGATTCAGTAGAGCATGTTTTTAGTGGGTTATGATAGCAAGTTCCAATGTAATAGAAGTATACTGTTTAGATTTCTAAGAAAGGTACCTATTCTTGTAATATATGAATTTACATAACCATGTAAGATCTTTAACCGTAACTTTTTATGAAGTTCTTAAAGAACACCTTTTGTTTTCTTTTTTCTCCAAAAAATGAGGCAACTTCTGATAAATAATAAAAAGTTGGGATATAAAACACTTCACATGGAACAGAACACAAGTTTGAAAATTTGGGATAGAATTACATAAAGCATACCTTTACAACAGACCAGATGTTTAGCAAATAACACTCTATTCCAATTTATTGTAATTGCCAGAACTATTACTGAAACTTGAATTTTAATTTGAAAATGCAGGCAGAATATGTTCCTATTACCATTAGCTACATTTAACAACTGAAACCATGATCTATGTGTGGCAGTGTGCTCATCTCCCCCAGCCCCCTCCTCAATGTGACCTTTATTCCCTATAAACCTGCTCCAGGGATAATCACCAGCAGAGGTGGTAATGGATACATCTGGTCATGATGGCTGAATCCCACTCAAAATGGATTCAGGGGAAACAGGTAACAAGACAACAGCCAAGGGCTAATATGAGCAATGTGCACCCCCCTTAACTGTACTGCTGGTGAAGGTCTGACTCCAGCCAAGTTTAGAGAAAACCCTAACTCTGAAGTTGATATGAAAATGTGACTGTGAGTCAATCATCTTACTCCATAAATAGTGGACAGCCCAGGGTGCCCTGAGCTCTCATGCGCAGCAGGAGGCTGCACAATGTGATCTCCACTTGATAGGGATGCCTCTCAAGACTATTCTTCAAGGCTGAGAGACAACTTGCCATAACAGATTCTTAGTAACTGATTAACAGCACGCAAAACTTTGACATTTCAGCCAAGTGATGCAAAGGCTCAGTTACACATATATAATCCTTTAGAAAGAAACCACTGACCAAGCCTAGGACTAAGTCTGGACCAGCTGCATATAGACTATTCTCTGAGGAGGAGTTTAGAAAGCAAGGGGGTCCTTTCTGAACCTCACGACTCAAAAAGAAGTATCTCCCTGACAGTTTTGTCTAACCCTGTCCTCTATGCAGCAAACATTCAAACGTACCTCACCACATTATTAAATCACTGTCACATTTCCTATCAAAATTTGTTGAATCACTGTTTTACATTAATAAACATATTGCTGCTTCTCTCTTACAAGTGAAGTGCATCACTCCATTTGTGACATGAAGCATGCCAAAATAGCATGGGTTTTAATGGTCAGCTGTTGGCTTGCAAACTGAATTTCATATTTTGTCAAAACACCATGTTTCAAGCTACCATCTTGGTTCCTTAACGTTATATAAGGAAGAGTAGCCAAGCAGCCATCCTATACCAATCAATGGTATATACCCTCTACTCTGCTCTTGTGAGACTTCGCTTGAAGCACTGTGTACCGTTCTGGTGTCCTCAACATAAAAAGGACATGGAACTGTTGGAACGAGTCCAGAGGAGGGCCACAAGGATGATCGAGGGGACTGGAGGACCTCCTGTATGAAGACAGGCTGAGAAAGTTGGGGCTGTTCAGCCTGAGAAGAGAAGGCTGCATGGAGACCTCATAGCAGCCTTCCAGTATCTGAAGGGGGCCTAGAGAGATGCTGAGGAGGGACTCTTCATTAGGGACTGTAGTGATAGAACAAAGGGTAACGGGTTCAAACTTAACCGGGTGAAGTTTAGATCGGATATAGGGAAGAAGTTCTTTACTGTGAGGGTGGTGAGGCACTGGAATGGGTTGTCCAAGGAAGTTGTGAATGCTCAGTCCCTGCCGGTGTTCAAAACCAGGCTGGACATAGCCTTGGGTGGCATGGTTTAGTGTGAGGTGTCCCTGCCCATGGAAGGGGGGTTGGAACTAGATGATCTTAAGGTCCTTTTCAACCCTAGCTATTCTATGATTCTATAATGTCACTGTCTTGATCATTTTGACTTTCTTAGAAAACCCTCCTGTGTATCAAAAAGCTCACTTGGTTTAAAGGGGTCAATGAGATCGCAAACCAATGCAGCTATATAATGTGTAATAAAGTAATAAAGGCTGGGCATTTAAATGTTACTATTCTTATATATTGCTGCTGGATTTGGCTTTTTTTTGCAGAGAACAATGGGGTTTGTTTATTATTTTATTATCAGAATATGTTTGCAATAAATGATACATACTTCTTCAAGTTACAGTACTGAAAATGAATACAATAAAGCTGTTGGGTGGTAGGCTTTGTAGTAAAAAAAAAATAAGAAGAACATTTTTAAAGAACAGAGGGCTCAACATTGTATTTCCTTAAAATAACTGCTACCAGATAACAGCTATTTTTGTACCACGTGAAAAGCAGAAAACTTGGATAGCCAGGAACTTCACAGTTTGTATCAGGTAATATCAATGTGATTATCCTATATAACATATGCAAAGAGGAGTCATGTATGATGTCTTACACCTCTCTCATATGACAGTAGGTAACTTAAGTAAGAGGAAAACACTTTGGACTTAATGAAGAAAACAGTGAAAAAGTGGTCAGCTAAAATTTACCTACTTTAAATACTTAACAGGTTACCTACAGTAGCAATAAGCACTCATTCATTTTTTTGAGGTGTTAATGATTAGTCTTCCCACAACGCTTTGAAACATAGCCTAAATTTAACACTATGCAGTATAGCTTTACATCTCTTTCCCATCCCAAATGTTTGCTCTTTATAGCTGGCAGTCTCATGCACTCAAAACATTATGTTAATGTATTAGTCACTTCTTGATTTTGTTACTGATCTCAATGAAAATGGGATCAAGACTTCATTTTCTCAGATTAAAACCATAAAATAGCCATGAAGACTCTTGGACCTTTATTTCTTCAGGCTAAGACATCATAATGCCAGCTGACTAAGTCTGAGGAGTTGGCTAGGGTGACAAAAAAACCCCACAAAACGCTAATACCTTCCTCTTTGTGGTAAACAAATCATGATCCTCTAGGAAATGGGTGAGTCACATGAACTTAGATTTTTTAACATTTCCCAGATTTTCATGTTTGGTTATTTTTTTGAGGAGGACTTTTCCTAACCCACAGAGGATTTAGAATCAATGCATGGAGATCCTTAGAGGATGCGCATGTTATCCTACGCTCCTCGTCCCCTAATGAGTAATGGGATGCCTTTACACACAGCCTGACCATGAGAAAGGACATGAAGTTCTTTCATGCTGCATACTTCATGTGAGATAGCATTTGTCTCCAGGCCTGGTTTCCCCCATGGCATACCAGTTTCTTGTATCCACTATTGTCACCCAGCTATCCCTACTTCACATCCTCATCACCTTTCCCATTCCTTTCTCCCAGATGCTCATGGGATCGGTTGTCCTTTTTTGCATGTTCTCTTCTACTCCCAGACCAGACAGCTCAATTTAGCAGTGACAAACTCAACTTCTCTGGATGCAGTCTTCCCAAAACAAGTATTTGCACATGGCGGTTAGGACCACAGCCTAAAGTTGAAATGTCCTTCACTGAAGAAAACCTATAAAACATTGTATTACCATTTTTCCACAGGTGTAGTTCCTTTAACTAAGTAGCTTTTGGGAAGAATAAAGTGGAAGGTATAACTTTCATATTCTTTCTGTATCTGATTCTGTGACTTCTCCTCCAAGTGGTAGCATATTTTTATAGCATTCAGCAGGGGGTTGAGAGCTGTGTTTTTAGCTTTGCTTCTTTTCTATAGTAATGTTTTAAATAATTTTGAAGTATGTTTTTAATGGGTTTATATATAATACACGTGCATACATATAATATACATGTGCACACACATTTATGTCTAAATACATAAATTCAGAGAGAATGTATTTGAATTAAAGGCTATATATGTGTGTAAACATCTATAACATACATGGAAAGGAAAAAAGGGTATCTATTTTCATACTCTGATTTTGCTGGGGTTTACTAGATTTCTCTGTAAAAGAACTGGAACTAAAATTCTGAATGGCATGGAGTCTAAAAAAATATATGCAATTTAACAGTGAAGGTAAAATTATCCAAAATCGTTGTTACAATGTAAGAATTTTTCATATACTGCTGTCCACCTCTGTACACATTATGTATAGCACTTCCCCCCCCTCATAAAATGAACACAAAAGTAGCAAACCCCCCACAGTATATGTCTGTCATGACTTTAATTTTTGAGGATACCCTTTTTGATTGCGACATAGGAGAGTTTGCTGTGAAAATAAAATGGCTTGCCTTTAAATTTAAGAATTCGATTGTGTGTTTTTGTTGCCTGACAGCAATGAGCTAAAGAGGTAAATGGATCACAGGTCTGGCAAACAGCCACGCTACTGCTGGGTCGATACGTTTAACTGTGTAATCTGGGTTAGGGTTTGGTGCTTTTTTTTTTTTTTTTAGTCAGGGCATGAATTGTTGGTAAATAAAAATTAGATTGCATCCAATCTTTTTTACCTAAAACAAAACCACTTATCAGTGATCTTGATTTCCGCTGCGGCAGGAGAGACGGAAAGCTGGCACCGGGTCCCCGCGCTCCCAGGCGCCCTCTGAGCCCCCGCACTCGGCGCTGAGCTGCGCGGCCGCACTGCCCTCCGTCGCCGCCGGCGCAGCCTGCGCGGGGTTACGGCGCGCCAGCTTGGCAGGGTGGAGAGCAATTGAGCTGCGCACCGCGGGACTGCGCGTGTATCTCCCACATACCGAGGCTCGGGGCCGCCGTCGCCGGGCACTACGTGGCTACCCCCTGTCGGGGTGCAGCAGTGTGCGCTCCCTCCTTCCCAGGGCTGCCAAACCCCGAGGGCCTAACCCGCGGTAGCGCGCTCAGGGGTACTCTACCTCCGTACCCGCCGCCCCCCCCCCCCGCAAACTTCACTTACAACTCAGAAACCACCACCTGGAGCCACCCCTGCAGCGAGGATGGGGGAGGAAGTTAGGGTTTTTGAGGGACACAGAGAAATCGAGAGAGAGAACTACCGCCAGGAAGGGAAAGCCACACCAGTGTGTGTCTCTCCCATCTCGCATGTTTCTTGGGTACGCTGTCGGAGACAGGCAGCAGCGGCAGCAGCGTTATAATACAAATCACAAAGCAAGCAACTTTCAGTGCTGTTGCGGCTATTTTTGATTTCTCTCCCGAAAATGTGGTTTGGTGGTATTTTGGGTTTTTTTTGTTGTTGTTGTTTTGGTTTTTTGTTTTGGGGGGTGTGCGTGTTGCCCTTTCTCTTTTTTTTTTTTTTTTCGTTTCCGTATGATTCTTATAATTATGCCTTCCCTCCCTTCTTTGCGTGCTCCCCCTCCTTCCCTTCTCCCCCCAATAACCAGGCAGTGATGATGCACTGTTCCAGCTCCTCTCCAGCGGATCATTCCGCTAGTGCAGGTGAGCCGAGCGGGGAAAGCAGCATGAGAGGCGACTCTGCCCCCCTGCCCGGCGGAGGCGGCTCCTCCCCACTTTTCCTTCCTTCCTCCTCCGTCGCTCCTGAAGCCCGCAGGCGGCTCTCAGGGACAACAGGCTCCCCTCATCTTGCCCCTTGCTTAGCCCTTCCTGCGGTGTCCAGCACCCGGCGCCACCGGGGGAGCCCGGCCGCTGCTGGCGGAGGGCCCTGCTCTGACCTCGGCTGCCGGGAAAGCTGGCCGATAGCACCTGCCCGCGCTGCCTGCCTTAGCGGGCTGGGAGGGAGGGAGGGAAGAAGGGAGGGATGGAAGGAGGGAAGGAAGGAAAGAGGGAGGCTCCTCCGGGCGCGGGGAGAGGCTCCAGCTCTAGGCTGCGCGCTACCGGCAGCTGCTGCCGTGCTGCACAGCGGGCGGTGGAGGCTCCCCGGCGCGGAGCTCAAACCCCCGACTTTGGGGCGGGGGATCCAAACCTAGGCCGAGAAGTAGAGACAAGAGTTTTGCTGGTTTTCCCTTTTCTTTCCTGGCGGTTGGGCTTTTTTATTATCGTTATATTTAATCCCTCCTCCCGCTCTCTCCTCCTCCCCGCCCGCGGTGCGTGTGCCACCGGGGAGGATGCACGCCTTCCCCAGCCCCTTACCCGGCAGCTCCAGCCGCGGCGGAGGGGCGCGGGGGGCAGCGGGAGGCAGCGGGGGGCCGAGGGGCCGGGGCAGCGCTGGGCCTCACTGGGCCGCGCCGCGCAAGCTGAGCCTCTGAGCTCCCCCGCCGCCTCCCGCCGCCCCTCCGTGCCTAAGTCTCCGCTCGCTTGTGTCCAGCGACGCGCACACACGCACGGAGGCACTCACTGACTCGCAGCACTCTGCCGAGCTGCCCATGCTGCCGAGCAGCGCCGCGCTGCTCCGCGCAGTCCGCCAGGAGCATCCCCCACCCCACTCTGTCCCTCCCTCCTTCCTCCTCCTCCTCCTCCTCCTCCCTCGCTCCCGCCCGCCGCTCTGAAGGATGCCCGGTAAGTAGCGACGAGTACCGGCACCTCTGCCGGTGCGTGATCTGACGGATTAGGGACCGCTTTATAATGGTGCCGCCCGCCGGGGTGGGGGTTGGGCGAGGGGAGGGGAGGTGACAGCGATCCGAGGCAGGAGACGGTGGGGCTCGCCGGGTGCTTCTCAGAAGGACTTTTAGCTGCGCGGCCGGGGCTTGGATGTGGGCTCTGAGGAACGGGGTCCGCGCACCGCAGCGGACACCGGCCGGGGCTGGGGCGTTCTGCCTGCGCTGCGGGCTGCTGCCTGCAGCACCGCGGTGAGTACGGTGCTCCGCGCGGCGCCGGGGTCCCCCGGGGACGGGAAAGGTGTGGAGGGTGCCCTGCCGTGCTGAGGGCTCCGTTCCCGGAGGCTCCGCTCTGCGTCTGGCTGGAAACGGGACGCGAAGGGCACGGTGCCCTCGGAGCGCCCCGGGGACGGTGCCCCGCTTTCTCCCCACCTCGATTTCAGCGATATCTCGGGGGACTGCCAACGCGGTCGGTGTTTCGGGAGCTGCGGTGCCGCCGTTCGGGCAGAGAGGAAGTTCCGCCGGGCGTCTCACCTGCGGAGGGGAGCACCCAGGTGCTGGGGCAGCGGAGCCTCGGCCGGTGCCAGGCAGCGCTGATAGGAGGTGCAGGCTGCTCTCCTTCCCGGCTGCTCCACCCGTGCTCCTCAAAACGCTTGTCCCTTAGGGAAAGCTTAATGTTTGCAGAATGCTTGCTATCGGTGCGCTTAGCTTCTGTTTGCGCACGGGTAACTCCGCTCTGGCTGGGGTTCAGCTGCAGCTACCAAATGCCAGGGACTCCGGGCAAAGGGGCTTTTTGTTCTCCTAGACTGTCTGGTGCAATCTGTGGGGTACATATATAAAAGCTGACTACTGCTGGACATTTTGAAGTGCATTTTGACAAGTCATTTAAATATTATTTTTCTTACTTTGAGAATCTCTGCTTTGACAATGGTATCTTAGTGTTTTGGAACCTGGATATGGTAACTCTCCCATTAAAGTCAATGGAAAAACTCCCAATGGAGTTCAGAGGAAGAAGGTTCTGGCCAATACCGAGTGAAAGGGACCGGGCAGAAGGCTGAGAGCTGGCAAAGTTATAGAGCTGGATAAAAGAAACTTCATTTTTTAAAACCCATCTTTTTAACCGAAGAGATTTAGCTGCACTGTGTCAGAAATATCTTCTGGATTTTCATTCCCACTTTGCAGTGGAGAAACAGAAGAGCGATTTCTTGTCACATTTCAAGATGGACTGAAGTCCATTGTTTTACCTATGGATGCTATAAAGTATTATTAGATTAGTACCTTATCGTTTTCCAGTGCTATATATATATATATTTTTTTTTTTTCGCTAAAATGTTAGAAGCAGAGGAAAACAACTGGATGACTTCAATGGCCTGTGGATCTGGCCCAGAAATGCTCAACAGAGAAGTAACAAGAGAAATGTAGTAGTTTGTAAGGAAAGGTGTTGCATAAGCATTTAACTCATGAACAGCCTCCCTCTAGGGAGGAGAAAAATTTAAATGTACATTAATTTTTTATCCTGTTTTTAAGAACTCTTTCACAGCACAGAAACAAATAAGAAAAAATGCTTCTGGTTAATAATTAAAAGGCCCATATTCATATGGACTGCAAAGCAGATTTTACGAAAATAAAAATAAAAATCTATTAGCAGATGGAATTCTAGTTCACAGAACACCCTCTTTTCAGTGCAGTGTTTAGACTGGGATCAGTCAGATATATAATGAAACACCAAATAAAAATATTGATATTCAAATGGCAAAAGCTAGCCCCATTCCTGTAACCTAACCACATACAATTCCTTGGAATGCCTTAAAAATGAAAGTAGGAAGACAATCTTTTATTTATCTTATTATGTTTTTTCTTTCAATTCTGAGTGTTAAGAGAACCCCCAAAATGCTGCATGTTGTCAACAGCTTGTCAAGCATCAGAATTATGCCCATACACCATGAAGAATGTGACTATTACATTGATAAGTGTGGTGGGTGATCCTGACTGGACACCAGATGCCCTCCAAAGCTGCTCTGTCACTCCCCTCCTTCACTGGGCAGGGGAGAGAGAATATTACCAAAGGCTCATGGGTAAAGGTAAGAACAGAAGGAGATCACTCACCAGGTACTGACATGGGCCAAATAGACTTGACCTGGGAAACTTAGTTTATTTATTACAAATCAAATCAGAGTAGGATAATGAGAAATAAAATCAAACCTTAAAACACCTTCCCCCCACCTTTTTTCCCAGGCTCAACTTCATTCTCAGTTTCTCTGCCTCCTCTCCTGCAGCTGCGCAAAGGGATGGGGAATAGGACTTGGGATCATTACATCACACGTTGTCTCTGCTGCTCCTTCTTCCTCATGGGGAGGACTCCTCACGCTCCTCCCCTGCTCCAGCGTGGGGTCCCTCTCATGGAAGACAGTCCTTCAGGGACTTCTCCAATGTAAGTCCTTCCCATGGGCTGCTGTTCTTCATTAACTGCTTCAGTGTAGGTCCCTCCCATGGGGTGCAGTCCTTCAGGAACAGACTGCTCCAGCCTGGGTTCCCATGAGGGGTCACAAGTCCTACAGCAAGCCTGCTCCAGCATGGGCTCCTCTCTCCTAGGGGCCACAACTCCTGCCAGGAACCTGCTCCAACACGGGCTTCCCACATGGTCACAGCCTCCTTTGGGCATCCCCTTGCTCCAGTGTGGGGTCCTCCATGGGCTACAGGTGGAGACCTGCTCCATCATGGATCTCCATGGGCTGCAGGAGCACAGCTGCCTCACCATGGTCTGCACCAAAGGCTGCAGGGGAATCTCTGCTCTGGTGCCTCATTGTCATGGTTTAAATCACTAGGACACCTCCTGCCCTCCTTCTGTACTGACTTTGGAGTCTGCAGAGATGTTTCTCTTCTGTATTTTCACTCCTCTATTCCAGCTGTTGTTGAGCAGCAGTTCTTCACTATGTTATCCCCTAGGTGCTACCACTATCTCTGATGGGCTTGGTTTTGAACAGCAGTGAGTCTGTCTTGGAGCCAGCTGGCATTGGCTCTGTCAGACATGGATGAAGCTTCTAGCAGCTTCTCACAGAAGCCACTTCATTTGCACCCTACTCCCAAAACCTTGCCACGCAAACCCAATAGAATAAGAAAAATAGCCTGTCTCAGTTATGGTCAAATAATAATTTTCCCTTCTAAGCATAAGTTTGTGTTAATAGGGAAGTATAAAAAAAGTTTGAGAAGTTGCATCGCTTGTTCATTGTTATTTGTAGGCTTTTGATAGAATTGCCATTGAATTAAACTGAACATGCCACTGATACTTAAATGTGAACAGATTAAGATGTTCATGTTAAAATGGAAAAAACCCTGTAAAATGGACAAATGCTTCACTGATTATCTCTTTTCCCTGGCAACTAGATCAGGAAGATAGAAACATCCTTCTTAAAATTTCATATTAGAAGTTCCTTTCTAACTTCCCTGTTCAGATGTTTCTTTTATCACGTGTCCTCTATGGAGGGGAAGGGTGCATATTTTATGAGTTTCTTTGAGCTGCTTTGTTGCTTCATACATTCTTCATTTTATCTGCTGTTTACTGATAAATTGCAATTCTATCTTGTTAGGGTTTTTTTGAGGGGGTGGTGATAATACTTCGATTTCAAGTCAAATGTTAAAAATATGGTGATTATTTCCATATTAAGAGGTTTGGACTGGTTTTGTTTGGGATTTTTGTTTGGTTTTGTGGCATTTTTCTGGGAGTGCTGGTGGGTTTTTTGAAGGTCCAAAGCAATGCTTAATCCTCTTTCTTAGTTGGATGAAAAGAGTCAGCAGTTCTAAAAATGAGGACATACATTTGCAATAATCTTCAGTTTTGTCCTGAGAGCCATCATCTGAAATACTATATTCTTTCCATTTTTTGTTCTGATACTTATTATTCATATGTACATATAGAAATACAGCCAGATGCTGTTGTGGACAGCATGTCCAAATAGAAAGTTATTTTTTTCAGGCTTACCTGTAACTAAAGAGTAGATAAGCTTTGAGTTTTAAAACAGGGTTGAAAGAAGCCAGAAAATGAAGTACTGGGAATCTCCAGGACATGGTTCTGCATATGCATTAGTTGCTTTTAGCATCTTTATAAACCCTATTCTGTTTTTAGGACTAAGTGCTGTTCATCTTTATTTAGATGTATCTTTTTCTAGCCTATGTTTGCTGTCCTTTGCCTGGCCTGACTGAAACTTGTTTATACTATTGTATTGCTATGGTTGTTAAGTCGATGGTAGCAAGCGTTTACAGGTCTCTTATCATTTGAATCTAGGAAGCAATATTAGTGGGATTGTTGAAAGTCACCTGAATTTTGCAATTATTACACCTTTAAAACTTTTTTAAACTAAATTTGATTGTTTATTAGTCCTAGAACATATTTGTCTGATAATTTGTTTAGGACTATATTCTTCTATCGAGCAATTTAAGAACAAAAGCCTCCACTGTAGCTCAAATCAATCAAAATATTGCTTTTAGGTTATACGTTGTACATATGGAACCTGGCATGTAAAGCAGATGGTATGTAAAATTATGCGTAACATGTCTGGAAAGCCATACAATATCTAAATGCAGTGCAACAGAACAAGGAAAGAGTGTCACATGCAACTTAAAATATAAATTACTGGCCTATGTCTAGTCTCAAGTGTGTTTTGTTTTCACATGTGTGTGTGTGCAAGTTCAATTTTCTTTTACTTTTATCAGGCTATTTCCTTGATAATATGATCTTCCCCACAAAAGCATGCAGATTGAAATGATACGCTACTGGATAAATGAAATAAAGATGGATATACAAGAAAAACTAGTTGAGTTTAGTTTGGGTTCAGAATACAAATGCTTGGAAATTAAAAAAATAATCAAGAACAGAAGTTTTAATCTTTAAGGAAAACACCCAGACACCATTTGCCACCAAAATTGTGTTTTTCTATATTATTTATGCACTTAGTTTGCTCAACCCAGCAACAGGACTTAACAGTACTCCTGTCCTGTTGCATAAATACTGCATTAGCTCCACACACCCTCTCTCAAGTATTACAAGTCTGTAAGCACAAAATTTCTTCCTGAACAAATAAGCATTACTGTGCATTGTTAACACAATCAGATGAAACGGTAATTGCAGAAAGATTCACATCAGCAAAGCTGTTAAATAAATATTAATCTTTAAGCATGTGCTGACCTCAAAGGGACCTAATCACATGTTTTGTTGAACAAAGATGCTTTTGTGATCAATGACCATGCAAAGTAATAATTTTCCCAAGTTTATTCAAGTGCCTACATCTGTGGTTATGAAATATTGTGAGCATCAGACAACCTTAATTTTTAAATGTCAGGGGAAAAGCTTTAAATATTTCTACTTTTTTTTTTTCAAATTTTTTTTTTAATACTTCAGAAATACTACAAGCTATTAACTGTTTTAGAAAGAGTTGCACAGCTGTACTCTTTAATATTTCTAATTGAAATGAACTTTTGTAGATAAGATGTGAAGGCTGAAGTTTATCATGAGGGACTACCACAAAGTCAACTCTAGATATGGTATCAGGAACTGATACTGCGTAAGGTAGACTTTAATAGCCAATTTTGTAAGATCCAGCTGTTTTTCAAGGAGGCAAATCAAAGGCATGCCTCCATGTTTAAACTATTGAATACCCCCCAATATTTTTTAAGGCTTTTAAAGGTACCTAAGTTGACATGGAATATTTCACACTGAAAAAAAAAAAAAAAAAAAAATTCTAATTGCTTTACTTTTTGTGCACTGTCACTCTTAGTCTTTATGCCTCCTACTGTTTGCAACAGTGTTGCTTTAGAAAATACAGCTCTCTGTCTAGGAGATTAAAGTAACACATTTGTCCTGGTATGTTACAGAACAGTGTCTATCAATCCGTTTCTCTTTTGGAGATGAAAGAACTTTTATCCATTCAAATCACTGTAATACAATCTTGTATTATAACGGCTTGAACAATCTTAACTGCACACAGTTGCTGGAGTCTCCAAAGGGCTGTCATAAATAAAACTATTAGACTGTATTATAACAGACACATATTCAGAGTCTACCGGGGATAACAGGCTTTTATATTATAGCACAAATCACTAAAAAATCCCTGTGAATACAAAAAAAAAAAAAAAAAAAAAAAAAGATTGGTAGAAGGACTTTGTGAACAAATTTATAATCAATATATATATATGCTATTTTTTTCCTTAAAAGTATGTAAAGGAAATGTTAATATTAATGGATTAATCCTATGTAGAGTTAAGTGGAAACTGAGCCAATGAATAAGGGATTTGTCCTCTGCAACAGGTACTTAAGCTTGCTCAGCAGCATGTAAACTTTTCTACACTCACTGATGGACATTCAACCTACATCAAAACCTCCCTTTGCAACCTGGCATATCTTGTATGATGACAGCATTAGAAAACTGGTATCTCATGGGAGACAAGTCAGTTTACATCAGTGGAAATGGATTTACACTGCATCCTGGATTCTGTACAGACAGGTTTGTTTTTATTTTTTCTCTTACCAGGTACTACTATAGAAGGTACGACTTTTGTGAGGCGTAGAGACACAACTGAGTTTAGCTAACCCCTAAATGAACCTAGAAACAAAGTTGGAAATGGTGGAGACATGGCAAATTGAAGTAAAAATGTGTAAGAATGTGCTTTGTTGTTTTTTTTTTTAAGAGGAGAAAATACATACTTTTCAATGAAAGATCCTTAAGACAGAAGTAAAGCATAAAAATAAATTAAATTGAGATTAAAACCGGAATTACTAAAGTTGAGTTACCTAATGTGTTCTGGCCATGGGAAAAGTACTAAAGCTGATGTACTGATAGGATGGGAGCTTCAAAAGAGGACAAAAGCCAGAAAATAACCTTTTTCTGTGTTAGAAATCCAGATGGCCCTAGCAGATTTTGTGTGTGTTTGTATACACATTTGTCTGTCCGTATACATGTGCACACACACACATATATATATTTATCCTTTTAATATTGAAATCTGCATAATGCCCTACTTTGTTACTGCCTGGTTTCCTCACCCCAGCAAGGATTTCTGGTTATTCTTCCTTTCTGACCATGAAGCCACTGAGGAAGATATGACAGCGCACTAAATAGCTGAGAGTGGTTAAACTGTTTCCTGAAGGTAAAACAGCAGGGTCCAATGGTTCTCCTGCAGAATGTTTTAAACCTAAGGCTATAAATAATAGCCAGTGCTGCCAAAAAAAAAAAAAAAAAAAAAAAAAAAGAAAGGCAACTGACTTCTGAAAGAGGAGAAAACAAAATGCATTTCCTTTTCAGTGTCTAGTGTCTGAAGCCAATGCTACATCATGTCCTGAAAAATATGAATCTGAAAGATATTTTGCTAGCTACAGGCTACTGTCATCTACAATCACAATCAAGGTCTTCCTGTAGAGACTTGAAAAAGCAACTATGGTCTTACATTGAAGAACCAGGAAATATTATCTGTGAATGTAATGTGGAGCTTTCGGAAAAGAGAAGATGACAGTAGAACAGAGGAGTATTTAATACAGCATTGCATTTAATACAGTAAATAGATACACAATATTTTAACATCAGCTTTTCATGCTCAAAAGACAGTTGACTAGATTGAGTATAGGGAAATTTGGTATGATGTCAGAAGTAAGATTTGGTGAAAATGATTTTAGGTGATTTGCTGCTGCATGTCCTCACCTCTGTTAATGCTGTGTAAGTATAAATAATATCAGAGGTGACAGCAAATCCTTCCTATTTATAATTTCACATTCTTCCCTCTTGTGAAAGGACTAATATCTAACGTAAAGAAACCAGATTTGCAGTAGGAAAAAAGCCTATCAGTGAAGAGTCTATCAGTATAGTCAAACAACACACCCTTATTTGTCTTCCAGTAGAAAATTACATCTCTGAATGGCGATGCACTATCCAGCTAAAATAATGTATTATAATCTTTTTGGTAAATCAAGAAAGAAAATATGACTGATAAGCTTTTTGCCAACCACAGAGGACAGCAGAACAGCCTACAATACTCCAAGTGAGATCTCACAAGAGCAGAGTAGAGGGGTAGGATCACCTCCTTTGACCTCCTGGTCACGCTTCTTTTGATGCAGCCCAGGATACAGTTGGCTTTCTGGGCTGCAAGCGCACACTGCCGGCTCATGTTCATTTTCTCATCAACAAACACCCCCAAGTCCTTCTCCACAGGGCTGACTCTGAACCTCTTCTCTGCCCAACCTGTAGCTGGGCCTGGGATGTGCTGGACCTGGGATGTGCTGGACCTTGCACTTGTCATGGTTAAACTTCATAAGGTTGGCATCAGCCCACCTCACAAGCGTGTCAAGGTCCCTCTGGATGGCATTCCTTCCCTCCAGTGTATCAACCAAAACACACAGCTTGGTGACATCGGCAAACTTGCTGAGGGCGCACTCAATCCCACTGTCCATGTCACCAACAAAGATGTTGAACAACACCAATCCCTGAGGGCCACCACTCATTACTGGTTTCCAGCTGGACATTGAGCCATTGACCACAACTTTTTGCGTGCAACCATCCAGCCAGGTCTTTATCCACTGAGTGGTCCACCTATCAGAATGATGTCTCTCCAATTTAGAGACAAGGATATTGTGCAGGACAGTGTCGAAGGCTTTCCACAAGTCCAGGTAGATGACGTCAACTGCTCTACCCCTGTCTGTCAGTTCTGTAGCCCCATCATAGAAAGCCACCAAATTCAGGCAGGACTTCCCCTTAGTGAAGCCATGCTGGCTGTCACCAAGCACCTTGTTGTATTTTGTGTGCCTTAGCATGCCTTCCAGGAGAATCTGCTCGAAGATTTTGCCAGGCACAGAGGTGAGACTGACTGGTCTGTAATTCCCCGGGTCATCCATTTCCCTCTTCTTGAAAATGGGGGTTATATTTCCCTTTTTCCAGTCATTGGGAACTTCACCTGACTGCCATGATTTTTCAAATACG
The DNA here is from genome assembly GCF_033783945.1 of Neopsephotus bourkii. Lineage (NCBI taxonomy): Eukaryota > Metazoa > Chordata > Aves > Psittaciformes > Psittacidae > Neopsephotus > Neopsephotus bourkii. Next base: position 5,857,035 of record NW_026901837.1, on the reverse strand, counting down.
ATGGACAGTGGCTTAGCAAATTCATTCTCCAGCTCCTTCAGGACCCGTGGATGGATTTCATCAGGACCCATGGACTTGTGCATATTCAGGTTCTTAAGAACCAGATCCTCTCAAATTCCTTCAGGCATAGCCGAACAACCTGCACTTCAAAAAGCAACTGAAGGAAAACAAAACCCAGACTTCCATTCAGATCTACCTAAAAGCATGTTTAATTTCTTTGGTTGCTTTCCCAGCAGCTCCTTCAGGGCTGCTCACTGGCTTCTAGTGTGAAAGATGCAGGCGAACGTGAATCGACATCTCTTTCCTCCCTTTTATATTGAACCTACAGTGTTGTAACAGCATTTTCTTCTCTCTTGGTGTGCAGCAAAAATATTTACAGTGCAAATGCTTTAGAGACTGTTTTGTATACCTCTACCTTACACAATTTAATAGCAAGAAAAACAAAGGATGAATTTCATGACAGAAACTTCACTCACCAGCATTACCCTTGAACAGAAGTTACTTTCTTTAACAAAAGTAGATTGAAAAAGATTTATCTGTCATTCAGATTTACCATCTTTCTTCTTAACAAAGCAAAATTTGTGGTTTTCTTTTTGTTTCAGAACCAAATAAGTTTCTTAAAGATACGTATGTCATTTTTCTTTTATGCTTTTTTTTTTTGGGGGGGGGGGGGAATTGGGGAAGAATTTCACTGAGATAAAGAGGTGGAAAGAAAAAGAAAAAGCAAGAAAAATATTTCTAAGCTGAAAGATAAATTTCTCTTTTACACAAAGTAAACGTATCTGATTGATGCCTCTCATTTCTCACCTTGAAATAATGAAATAAGTCTTGAAAATTCCATATTTTTAATCTCATTTCAGAATGAATAAAAACTTTTCAACACCAAAATATTGTCTTTGAAGATATTTTACTCAGCTCTCATGAAATACCTAAAGCTGGTTGAAATTTCTTTAAAATTTATGAGGTTTAGACATAGAAGTTCCTCGAAACCAACTCTGTCTGTAGAAAAGACAGATTTTCATAATTTTTCTGTGTTCTGTCATTATATATCAATTAATATATTTTTTTATCTCTAAGGTGACTTTTGTAAAAATAAGGAAAAATCAAAACCTGAAAAAATTGTCCCCAAAATATTGACAAAAGATTCTTGATTTCTCCTTAATAAAAATATTTTTCTGTTTAATCTTTTAAGATTTTTGGCTTTCTTTTACAATTTCCAAAAGGAATTTTGAAAGCTCCAAACATTTTTCCTTATGGAGAGTATACTTCTTACTCAGTTTTAGATCCATACCATTGGGTAGATCATAGTTTTGGTCTAACAGATAAAGTGAAAATATTGGAAAGGTAACAAAGTGTTTTCTTGGGAAGTTTGCTTACTGTTTTATTCCTGAATACAACTCATTCATTGAGGCAGACTTAACATTAGAACAGAAAGAGGAAAGGAATTGTCTCTTTGTTGTAACTTAAGTAAAATAGTGAGTGTGAAATCCTGTGTGTCTTTTTAACCACTCTAAGAGGAAATATCCTCTGACTGAACTGTACTTAGCTTAGGATGTAGGTTTAAAAGACATTTAGTGGCCAGCTGGAAAGAAATCTAATTTACTTAGTCTACTGTTTCAGGAATTTAAGTTGAATATGTGTTGTTTATGTGACTTGACATGTATCAGTAAGTAGTGCTTATGAATGAGACAGCTTGCCTCTGGGCTCGGATGTATGTCAGCACCAGTGCATGCATTAATATGGAAAGCACAGCATGGAGATACAGTGTAAATCTCCAGCACGGTGGTAGACAGAAGATGGCCACTCACTTCTGTTTATCCCCAGGGACATAAGAGAACCGATTTGTCAGGGTTTGTTTCTTTTATTCCAGTAATAATGAGAGATTAATTGAGAGCATTTACTGTTGGGAGACTAATTGGGAGTGTTTGTTGCTTAGATTTATTTTTTTTTTTATTCTGTTACAGCTGAATTTCTGCTCTTTGCCTATATTTTTTTTTTTTTTTTTTTATGAATTAACTGAATGATGCAAGGCCTGAAGGCCAGAAAAGCATCACCACTTCCAGATGGTTAAATTCCCTTAGCCTCCTGAGTACAGGCTGCAGTTAGACTGCCTCTTGGGAACAGTCCCCAAGCTGGGCTAGTGCCCTGGTTGTGCTCAGTAATCCCTTGGGAGACTACTGGTCAAATAGTCAAGATCAAAATAGTGTTAGGGACTGCCCTGAGATTTGATGTTTCAGTAAAAAAGAATAGTTCCTGGGCACAGCACCATTTACTTCACTTGTATAAATGAAGTTTTATGTAGGTCAGTATGACTCCAAATATGTAGACAGTGTTTATTCACTTTTCTTGTCAGGAATGAACTCCACTGATATAAGTGGTGTTGCTACAGCACAGCATGACGTTTTGCCAAATAATGTAAAAGGGGCTTAACATTTGTTTGCAAGCAGTCATTAACTGTGGTATATGCAATAATGTTCTGAAAGTAGTGGAAGACAAACCTGGTAAAATGTTTTAGAAAACAGTAGCTACTGTTTGCATACTTTTCTTTGTTTACAGCTACATTTCTCATTGAATTATTGGTCAGTTTATCCAGAAATTGCCGCCATAGGAAAGCTAATACCTATTTGAATGCATTTGCTGACAGAAGTTTGCAAAGTATTGAAAAATCTGGTTTAGACAAGGGAGGGTACAAGCACTTCTTGAAGATGCATTACTAACTTTGGTCAGAGAATACAAATGGAGACAAAAATCCTAATTTGGTAGAATATTCAGTATTCTGTATGTCAGAAAAAATCACAAGTGTTTTAGGGTATAGTCTCAGAAATCAAACACCTTTAAGCTTTAAAACACAGACCTTCTCAGCTAAATAAAATTATCCTTGCACAGGATAGTTGGAAACATTTTTTATATTGGAAACATTTTTTATAACTAATTGTATGACAGTGGACTAATTCATTTAGTTATGATGGAAAAATACAATACAGTGGTTATTATCACAGGTTTTTATTTCTTGTTATTTAGCATGACTGTTGCATTCTTTGCAATATCTGCAAGTCATCTTCTCTACTATTTTTTCATCTTTTTCTGCTTTTTCGGATTTTATGATCCTTTTACTGATGCAGGATAAAAAAAATCTTCAAAAAGTGAAAATTAATCTCGGTGTGGTAAATAAAATGTGGGTAAATAAAAATGTTGTTTAAGAGAGATTCTACTTCTCACTGTAATCCTTCAGTACTGGTTTTGTGGTTCATGGTTTGCGGATGTAACCTACAGTGCTTTGAGGGGAAAGTTACCTACCAGAGAGATAATACTTTCCTACCAATGGTAAAATAATTGCCTCCAAATGCTGTGACCCCAGGTGTGCAGTAAGACTGAATCTCAAGGGGAAGATCATGACGTCCCTATGCCCTTCTCTGGACAATGCTTTCAGTTAGGTTCTGGCAAGCTGCACTGATTTAATGGGAGAAAAAACAAACCTAAATCTTTTAGCCGTATCTTCCACTAAGTGATGCTTTTAGGATATCTCTCAGGGGAGTCTCAAGGAGTATGATTTAGCGATTGCATAAGTACATATAAAATGAACCTGATGGGCCCAACCTACAAAAAACAAACAAACAAACAAACAAACCTGAATCTGATAAATAGAATAAATAGACAGAAGCCAAATATCAGTTTCATTACTCAGTAGGAGGTATTTGGCTTGACCGAAGAATAAGTTAAGATTTTTCTAGAAAACAGAAACTCAGGGAAGTACACCAGGATATTGAGCTTATCTTTTGTTTGGAAGTTGGGATGATATGCATATCGCTTACTTTGCTTTCCTAGAGAAATCACTGGATTCTCTAAAATTCTTCATGCTTGGAAAATTATGTGTAATATGACACTTCATAAATATGTCAAAAATAATAGGACTGAAACTGCTATTTAAAGGCCCCTGGTAAAATTCTGAGAAAGGGGTGTGTGATTGTTTATGATGCACCTATAGATACTGATTTTTAACTAATTATTAAATATGTATTGCACACACCCTTACCAAAGTATAAATGCATTTTATCACTAGGTATGGGATGCAATGATTAAGAAGAACTGAGTGCATTCTAAAATGTTTAACTTCTTTGTCAGTAATAGTTAAAAAGTATTAGTTAAATAAGTAGATCTAAAGCTGGCCTGGAGCTTCTTTCGGGTTTGGCTGAAGCATGTCTACTAACTACAACTGTAATTAATGTTCTGAAGAGCATCCTGCTCCTTGCGTCCTGCTGTGATGCAAAGCCTCTGTTACCTCTACCCTTATTTCTTCTCTCTCTTCAGTTTGTTCTACAGGGATGGTAGCTCTCCATGTATGAATGCAAGTCATGCAGTCCAGAAGAAGAGGAGCTCTTACCAAATAGTTGCTAAGGGACAGTGAACTAGTAGCCTGTCTGAAATCTGTGGCAGACACAAAATTTACCATGAGTTTGAGATTTAAGTGTCTCTCTTTCAAATATGAGGCTTTTTTGTCCAGCTTATTTCTTGGATAAAGCTCAAAAATTATAACCTAGCTCTGCAGATCTCTTTGCAAACTGTCTTGTTATGCAAACATGGTCATTTGTGGCAATAAGTGTGTCTATTAGATATTTCAGCCTAAGTTAGAAAGGTACTTTGAACAGATGTTAGGTTGAGACATCCAGGGAGAAAGATCATGACACATTTTGTGACAATGTCGTACTGGTGCCAATAGCTTCCTATAAACTATGAAAAAGCAGATGTTACTCTGGCCAAAACTGTATCTTCCTCTTGACTGCTTTCAGCGGGTGGCAGGCCTGACTCTCACCCCCTAGAACTAACCTTGAAGCTGTTGTTATGGTAATGGAGGCCCTTGTATTAGCCTGGTCCTGCAGCTCTTTGGCACACACTAGAGCAAAATTGTTCTAGCCTGACTGTGTCAACTGCTGCTTCAAAAGTGATACTGCCTGCTTATAACTCAAAGCATAACTCTGTCATACATATATTTAGTGCAATATGGTTCTTAAAAGGCATTTTAATCTGCTGGCATTTTAGTTCGTAGGCCTCTGGGATCAGCTTGAAAAATTGCACTAAAGCTGAACTTACTCTGATATTCTGGGCAGCCTTCTGTATTTTAAGTAACTATCCTCAGAAGGCCACCCTTTTCAAAAATTATCCTTAAGACTGCATACAGATTTTTAAGCTGAGTTCAGTTAATAGCACACTGACATGCAGACTGAAATATATGAAAATGCAGGGTAAGAATCTCTGAATTTATATATACCAACATTTGTTTCAGTTTTTATTATCTGAGTATCTGGCCCATAGATTGCTAAATATATGAGTTCTGTGTTACTGTAATTGTTCGTATTTGCATCTGAATTAACTGTTCTGCATTGTTAGTTTTGTAGTTGACTGCCTATTCAAAAATGTGGATTATTTTGAAACCTATATAGGAAATTATCCTTTTATGATCTGGAATTAGACAAGGTGAAAGATACAGGTTTATTTTACAATCATTCCTTAATCCATTCCTTTACACGTATATAAAGAAAAAATAAGATTATCAACATTTTGTCTTGAAAAAGGTTTATGTATTTCTTATGTAGCTTATTCAGTATTGCTTCTTCTCTCAGTGCTGTGCTTGTTACTGATTCCCATCGTGGAACAATCCTCATGCCCCCTGCCTGTGTTTTACAGCTTCCGCTGTGGTATCTTCTATTGCAAAAGTGAATCCAATGTCCCTTGCTTGTCCAGCCCAACACATTGGTGTCCTCTGGTTGTCTACTATCTACCTCCTTCAGCCTGACCCTACCCTCACCCTCAGACCCTTTCCAAACTGCAGATTGCAGTGGGCATCCAGCCATGGTATGGGACCAGCTTTTGGGCACAAAATAAACCCTACTGCTTCCAGGCAGGGACTGTCACCCATTAGCCATCTGTTCTGCCTGATCATTAAGGGTAAAAGATGCCCAGAGGTAGTTTTTAGCAAGGCGTTGAGCAAATGTACCTTTCTGGTTCTCGCAAACCCTCTCTTGCTTACAGCTTTACTTACAGCTTTAAAGGCATGCTAGGTCTAACCTTCTCTGTACTGAAATGAAATTTTGAAAATATGACAACAGTTCCCAGCTCACAGCACATCTTCTTACTTAGCTTGACTGGAGCTGTTGTCCTTTGGGAAGAGGTCTTTTGGAGCCAGAGGGAAAGAAAAGATGAGCTCAATATATTCCTTATTCTACCAGCTGCCGCCAAATGTATTCATCTTCCCTCTGAGGAACTGTGAGTCCAGATCCATTCCTACTGTGCACCCTGATGAGACAGAGTGACATCTTCCATGATAGGTGAATAGGCTGTGGTTCCAACCTTTTTTCTTTTTTTTTTTTTTTTTTTTTTTGGTCACAACTAATGAAGAATGCCAAAACAGATGTGTTTCACTGTTGTGCTTTGTGGAGCAGAATGAAGCAAAAAGCTTAGAATGGCAGTTACATTTAAATCTTGCAGCATGCCGTGTGTTTAGACTGTGAGAAGAAGAGATTCTTCAGCTTCCAAGATAAGCCACAGTCTTTTCTAAGTGCTCCAGTAAGCTCTAGGAAGAAGGTTTAACAACTGCTCATCTACCCTGTGTTGGAAAACGCTTATTAACTTCTGAATGTGTCCAGCCCTTTGCTAGTTAGCAAAGAATTTCTAGAATGCTTCTTCAGCTCCTTCTAAGATTGTGTATCTTATTTTTAGATTGATAGCAAACTGTGCCTGGCAGTGACATCTGCAAGCTATTCTTTCTGGGGCTGAATGGTTGCTTTTGTGCTAGATGTGTGATGCTCTTTGAGTAGAAGGAGGGCAGGATTTGCTTCAGGGGTTTTATTTTATCCTTGTCCTGATCTAAAATCATTGCCTCCTTAGGAACTGGATGGGTTTGTTTGTTCATTAGTTGAGGTAGATAATGATTCTGATTATTTTTTTGATCCAAATAATGCAAATAAAAAAGTAATGGTAATATTTTATTCATACATTTATTAGTTTATTTATTCTTTCTTTCTTTTATATTATTTATTAGTATTAAAATTATAAAAAAACAAAACAGATGGAAAAATAAAATTACGCAACTTCACAAATAATCCATTACTTCAGTATACAAATTGTTCTGTTAAAATTTGTAAGCATCGGTTGTATAGAAGATGTAAAAGTATATAAAAAAGTCTTTCTGGTTTTTCATGTTTAGACACCTCTTTTGAGAGTTCTGGTAGTTCTGATTAGGCTCCTTGTGAGGAAAGAAGCCTCACATCAAACTATCCTGCTTGATTAGTTGTCTGTTTTCTCATTTGGGGATATCTTTGTTGAAAAAAAAAAATTCTAAATGGCATTCCATTCCCTTTTTCTTCCTCTTGGGAAGTGCACATAGAGTTGGTCCTCTTTTTGTGAACTCTAACTGTGATTATTATTCAACAGGTTCAGGTCTTGAATAATAAATACTGTGTTACTTGCTTTCGTCATGCTAAGTGATCCATCTCAAATCCTCATTTATATGAAGACTGACCTATGCTTTCTTAGTCTTTCCTCTTTCCCATAGCTGACCCAGAATTTCAATGTCACAGTAAGAAAATAACACCTATGCAAAAATAATCCACTTTATTAGATATCATTCTCAGTAGCATCACACTTTCACCTTTCTCAAAATTAAATGGCAAATTAATAAATTGTTGTTTTTGTCCAATCATAATGCAAAACTGTGACTACTTAACATGTTCATGCCCTTCATGTAGTTGAAATTTGCAAATATTAATGAGATTATACCACTGTTCTGCCAATAAATATCAACTGAGTTAATTTATATGGAGGTCTTAGGATTTCTGCAGAATGATTTTTCATTGTCACTCTAAAGTTTTTATTATAAATCTAACAGATCCTGACTACCTTTTTTAATTAACTTAAATCCTCTCAAACTCTATGTAGCATGTCACTGGATATAACACATACAGTTCTTGCACATGTAAGGAGACAGGGAGAATGCATGTTGACGTGACAGTTGCTTATAAAGTGTTAAAACTATTTGGACCCTTGTGTTTGCATCTGTAGCTGGAAATAAGTGAATCACAGACAATCTAGACCTATTAAATGTGTAACTCCTTCCGGAATTAATATGTCTCTCCTGAGCAAAAAAAACATCCAGCACTGTCTCTGAGAGACAGCCCAAAGCTCCTTGTTAGTTTATATGTAGCAGCTTTACAATCAAAAGTGACCCTGTGATTAACAAACTCCTTGGTTACTCATAAAAAGTGCTGGATAAAGGTGAATCCTTTTACACAGACCCTGGTATAGTCAAAGCTGAACACTTGCATGCACACAGAGAAGATAAACTAGGTGATATTTTTGATGAAAATATCATCATTAGAGTGTTTCTAACTACTTTAGTTGTGTTTAATAAGTTTGAAGAGTCAATGCTCAGTTTTGAATGGATTGTAAGCTTCAGAAAATATCTCTGAACTGAAATTTCCAAGATGAGCCTATTGCTGTTGGTGTCTGGGAAGTTCAAGGAAAATATTTTCTCTTTATGTTTTTACCTTTAAGGAAAACTCCACATAATGCTAATCTTAAAGAAGTAAAAGACTTGAATAATTTTAATGCCTGTGAAAACTGAAACTTCCAGGGCTGGAAAACTGAAAAAGTTAAATCCCAAACTATGGCCCAAATAAATCTTTCTTAAAATGTATTTGGTCATTCCATTGACTGAGGTCTAGCTTTTCAAATAGTGTATAGTGCAAAGGTTATTTTTTCTAAAATTATAAATAAGTGTAGTTCTATATATATATATATTTGTAACTATTTGAAATATTCTGAGCAGTCAAAGGGAAGAGAGAGATATCTTGTCCTCTGTATATGGCTTGAAGGGTGTCCTAATGCACATCTTCAACTTTTCATTGAAGAATGCTGTCCTGTGGACTGCTTACAGAGAATGGGAGTCTATATCTGAGACAGGCAGTTGAATGACATTGTATAATACACAGTTAGCTATTTCAAACTGACAAATCATTTTCTCTTGTTATCTTCCTCTCACGTTTTCCTTTAAAACAAAATCACCAGATAACCTTAGAAAAATAATGAGTCCACCTAGTGAGAGGAAATTAAAGCTCTCATTGTGCAAAAAAAAACCACCCCAAAATAACACAAAAAAAAAACCTTAGTAAAAATAACTTTTATTGCAAGTATTACCTCCCAATTTTCTGTACCTTGTGTTTTGAAAAAAGTCAGACTAAGTTATCCTTTTGTTTCCTCATAACCTTAGAATCTGTGTCAGCACATTTTATGTTTTATTGGAATCTGGCACTGGCATTTCTCTGGTGCTTCTCTGTTGCTATCTTTTATTTTGAAATAAAAGGAGAAACTCTGGAGGAAAGAAGAAAAAAAAAAAAAAGAAACCTAAGTATCTAGCTGTGACCATGAAAAAAAAAAACTTAAAAAAAGAAAAAAGAGAAAAGAGAAAAGACTTTGCCTTTTTTCAGAGAGAGTGATTGGCACTTGGATTTTACTACCTGACATAGTCTAATTTTAGGTGTTAATAGTCATATTGCAAAGCTTTTTCTATCAGCACTGGGGCTGAATTCTCCTTTGTGATGTGCAAGAATTCTAGCTCCATTTCTACTGCCTGAATGCTGTTAGAAAACTAAACCACCTCATACTTTTTCCAGTTCATTAAGAAAGTACTTCTGTGCTATAAGAGATTTTCTGGAGAAATGTGATATAAAGGTAATTGAAATAAGGAGCGATTTTGAAAATAATCAGTATCCCATCATTCCAATAGTTTTCCTGGTGATAGAAATTCATAAAATAATGGCATGGCTTTCAGTATCATCTCTGAATTAATACCCAGGATATTAGCATAGTATACTCATTTCATTTTCTGAAGCTAGATCTATGGCAAAGTAAAATATGACCTAAAGAATTATTCCTAAAAAATTAGTCTTCTTCGTTCATTTCAGAGAAATAAGTAAGGAAATAATTAAAAAAAAATACATTAAAAAAATGATTGCAGAAACTATTGCAGTTGATTTGTCCGTATTCCAGGACCTCTTTTTTTTTTTTTTTTAATAAACTTTATATTTTAGTTTAATTTTTCTACCAAATCCTATTACAATGTTCGGTACAGTGTCAGAAGAGGGAAAGAAGGAAAAATGTGCAACTCTGTACTGCACCTGAACAAACTGTTCTTCACTATGAACTTATAAAATTATCTGGGTTTTTTTGATAATGTATTCAGGAAATTATCCCATCTGTGTTTTTCATAAAAACATGTCCACGGGCTCTGCCAGTATGGGCATCCCTACATGACTTTAAATGTTTATCGCATATTGCAGTCTTTCTTTACGTACATATACACAGGGATATAATATATTTCAACATGGATTAAGTTTTGGAAAGATGTTGAACTACTACTTTAATGTTTAATACTAGCTTTAAAAATTATATCTTTAAGTATTTCCAGTGTATAAATCAGAAATTTTTTAGACTTTTCTGTCATTAAAATTCATTATTTCGTGCATTCCCATGGAATGTACATTTGAGCAAATTAGGTTTTCATCTAGCCCAGTTATTGAATTTATTTTCCCCTCTTTTATATGTCTGTGCATTTTAATTTTTCAAATTGTGGTATTCCAAGTAATTTATAAGGAGACATAAGATACCTAATGGATCTGAAAGTGTTCAACTACTCACTAAAAAGGGACACTACTCCACTAGTAGGAGGGAAAAATGTGCTAGAAATGGTCAACAGCTCCTGTCATTTTTTTAATGATTGAAACCACAGGCTTCTCTTTGATAATTCAGACACTATTTCATAAAACTTTCCCATTTTTTAGTTCACAAACCTATCAGTTGAATATGTGACCAATGACTAGAACAAAGTAATTTTATTTGGTATAATTAGACCAAATTATAATTCCTTCCAAAAAAAGGGACTTGCTCTTCAGGATATTCTTTCACAACGTGAATTTTAAAAAAGAAAAACTTGGGGCAATAAAAACAAACTTTGCCATATCCAACCTAAGGAGTCTTCAGGTATTTCCTGCAACTAACATAAGAGTACTCCACAGTATTTGCTTTTTACAAATTTGTATTTGCTGCAAATCCCATTCCCAGCAGGGTAAGAGGAACATGGTCCCATGATCAGAGCATTGCTATTGCTTAATGTAGAAACTTTGCCTTGCTTCTGGAGGACACTGAGATCTAAAGATTTAATCTGTCATATAAAAAGTTAATTACAGCTTCTGCAGCATCAGTAACAGTAATTCCTTGTATAGGTAAAGGTGAAGTCTAGGGTAAGTTGTATAGGCTTCTTTATAAGTTTTTGGAAGAATCTGATCCTGTATTAAGGTTTTAAGTTTGACTACATTGAAAAGTGAAGGGGGAGGGTATAAGTACAATAATGCTCATATTCATTACAAAGAAGTGTGCTCCCAGGTACCTTCATACCAAGCCCTGTTGTCACCCTTATGAATGGTGTATAAGACAAAATGTGTATTGTGCAATAAGCCATGAGTGTGGTCACTGTCCTTAAGGATGACAGCAAAAAAGTGTAACCATATGTAGACAGCCATTTTCCAACAACACTTTAAGTGCAGCATTTCTTGTTCATTCTTTTCTTCTCAGACCTGCTAGTTTGCATGTGTTTACCCAGAACATAAACCCCCAGGTACCCAGGGTGCATTCCCATACCCTCTGCTCAGGTCTGCATAGCAGCACTCTGCAGGTGATCACTGTGGCTGTGATTCAGGGAGGAGGATTTCCTGCGTTCTCACAGAAGTGCATATGATCAGGAGGGAAGATCTGTGGTTGACACCGTTCTCTGTGGCATAAATGTGAACATATGTGGTCTGGGAAAAGAGTGGAAATGCTCTGATGATGATGAGAGAAGCTGGCAAAAGAGCAGGGTGATAATTCAAAGGAACAGACAATGAGGTTTTTGGTTCTGAATTAGCTTGTATGGATAGCTGGACCACTAGGTACTAACTGACTAAGCATAATTTTCCAAGCACAGTTTGAAGCCAGGTTGAAAGAAAAACATAGGAACAGAAGTCAGATTTGCTATCTGCTAGTGATAGCTGCATAATTTTCAGTACTTTCTCAAGAGGACCTGTGGCATAACAGGGAAGGAGTTTACATGTACAATCGTCCAGTAAACCCAGCTCAAACTAATATATCCCATACAAGATATTAGAACTACCTTTGATGACAGGTGTCTCTCTGCATGTTGAATCCAATGTATGTGAGCTGAGATAGGTCCCACTTTCGGTGAAAACATGGGAAGACTGTGGGCTCTCTGCAGTGGCAGCTCTCCTGTACATGAACCGATGTGACAAGCAGCACTTCCAGAGTGACCTGTAGTGTAGACATCCCTTTGAGATTCCCAAGTAGGACATGCTTTGAGATTGCCAAGTACACATGTTTTGATTTCACCACTACATGATGAAAAGTCTTATTTACATATTTTCCACCTGTAGCCTGTTTTTCTATCAGCCCAGGCTTTCTGAAAGTGTAGTATAATTCCAAGTTTTCCCAGAGTGATAGTGTGTTTGAACCAGTACTATTTAAAGGACTCCAGACTTATACTATTAAGACCTAAACCAGATGCCTCCCAATTTTTTAACTGAATTAAATTTCATCTTGCTTTTTCTTGAGTCTTCTTTCCCAGGAGGAATTCAGAGTAGTCCAGTGCAACACAAGGAGAAATAGGAGCATATCAGCCTGTTGGAAGTGATTTTTTCTTTTGTGTTGATATTGAATATAAAGAGGAGATATTCTGTATTTCTTCTTAAAAAAATACAGGAAAAGAAATTGAAAATAAAAGGACTAGGGAAGTTAATGCGTTTCTCGTTCTTTGAATGTTATTTATGCACTAGGTGGTTACTATGACATCTTAAACTTAGTAAATGGCTATGACAGCCATGGGTCCAGCTAAGTCCCACCTTGCTTTGCAAAATTTTGGACTTAAATTTCCTCTGTATATTTATAACTCTTCAACAACTGTACACAAGTAACTGATATTCCTGCAAAAGCCTGGCAGTAAATAGGTTTGCGTCGTAAGGTAGTACTTGTGTTTGTAAAAGAAAAAAACAAGGAGGAGGAAAAGACAGGAAATTGCTTTTGTGATGTGTTAAAGTACTCTAAAATGATCCTGAAGCAAACAATTCCCACAATGGGTGTGTTTCTTATAGTCAGAAGCTGTGCCACTGTGGCATTCTCATGGGACAGTGGGCTGTCATTTATTTAAACCTGTCATGAGTTTAGAGAAATACATATGTTATACTTTCTTTCCTTTGCTGGTCTTCCTCACCCACTGTAATAATTGCTGAACTTTCTTGCTTCCTGCAAACAGGGCTGATGGCTATGTCACTGGGGAGGAATGAAATCCCTGCTTGTCCCTACAGATGAATGCTGCATCTCTTCAGCATTTTGCACATTCCTGCACAATTCATAATGTCATATGCCACTGCCTCTAAGACTGACTGCAGCCTGCAAAATGACTGTCACCATTATGCTGTTGACATACTCATTCCTTCTGGCATGGAAAGCTTATGCTAGCTGCATTTTAACTAGGGGACCTGGTAATTTTTCCAACTCGGCAGTTAAGAGGTGAAAAATCTCCTGACCAAATATTGAGGGCACATGTGAATGCAAGGCAGCACATGTCACTTAGCCCTCCAGCACAGAATAACTTGTCTATCCAACCACCAGCAGCCCAACACTTTCAGCTGACTAGGCACCCTAAACTCATGTACTGGGGTCTTCAGCAGGCCAGAATAGTCCATTTCCATATAGTTATTAATTTTTTTCTGGACTGGAATGGCCTTGTTTGCTTATCTGTCCCAGGAAATCCTGACAAGAACTCTCTTCTTTAGCTGCAGAGTCCTTGCCAATTATTTCACACCTGTAAGACGATGGTGTGATGGAATGCATGTGAGTTTTCACCACAGGAGCAGGTTTATCCTGCACAAATCCAGACACTTCTGGTTCTACTCTGGACTGTCCCAGTGCCAGTGGAAGTGTACTAAGAGAGAAAGATAAGAAAGATAATTAGCTGAAGAATCCCTGAGATGTTCCAAGTTTATGTTTGAGTTTGTTACACATGAATGACTGATTTCTTCTAAACTAGTTTTTTACTCTTATAATGTCTATAGTAGAGCATAGTTCCCCAAGAAACCCATTAGCTGACTTTAGATATCTAAACATGTTTTGGAATAATTTAATTTGTCTACCAATCCCCTTAGAAACAGGCAGAAAGGGTTTTTAAACATTGAGAGCTAATTTTGTAATTCATGTATAACTTTCCACAGTCATGTGAATGTACATTCTACTTAACATTGTAGAAATCAAATTATTCTGTTAATCCATGACATAACATTAAATCTGATATTTTAACCACGATGAACTATAATTAGGTGAAATATACTTAGATCAAAATTCTGTCCTGAACACTTGGTATAAAAGGAAAAAATATATGGCTGCTCACATATGCACCATTATGATAAATTTATTACAAAAGAACATAAACTAGTGTATTCTAGCTTGGTTTAGCAGTCTTGTTCGGAGCACAGCAGGAGTAATTTAGAAGGAGTTTTCTATCAGTTTTATCCACATTATACGTAACGAAACTGTCAAATTGAACCATTATTGTACTAATTTTGGCTCTCTTAATAATCCTTTTTATATTATGTAATCTTATACTATCTTACAATGATGAGGAATCTATATAATTGTTGGTTGCACTAGCAGCTTGTCTGTATAAAAGGAGAACAGATTTCAAAAATAGCCATTGCTTTCAGTTGTGCAGTATAAGAAACCTTATTTAGTCATCCAAAACCAGAAGAAAACAAAATTTGGGATTATGACATCTAACTAGTAATTTGCCTTCTAATCAAGCTGTAAGCAAGTAGACAGCCATATATCAAATGACAAACACTTAAAAATACTAGGAAGGTTTTGAAATTGAGAGCTCAAAGGAAGGAAAAGTCACAATCGGTACTTTTCTTTCAGCTCTCTTATATGAACGCATTATGGTTCAGACTTCAATTACATAAGTGCATAGTACTTTTTCTGAAGGAATCCTGCCTTATTTTATATGATGATTAGAATGGGCTCTCTAATGAACAACATATAAATTATTTTATTTTCTTTTTATTGTTTGCTGAGTGAACCTCATTCATTTCATGCTGCCAAGGCCTTATTTTGAAGACAGAAATCCTGAATTTCTCATTGGCTTTTTACAGTATTCATTGTTTTAATTAGCAAAAGTCACTAATGTAATTATTAATTTTCATAAATCCTGAAGAGGAAACAGGTCATCATTAGTCCATTTTCACTGTTCAGAATTGAAGTTCAACTGAATGTTAGGATATGAGCCCATTTTTGCTGTTCAGATAGAAATTCTGCAACGTAGGTATGAAGAGCTCAAAGAGAAAAAGCAAGGAGGAGGTGGAGAAGATGGCTAGATTATTTCATATAAGAAAATAAATCTCCTGAAGGAACGTACTGTCTGTTCAAATGTTCAGTACCAGAATATGAATCATTTCCCGTGATTAAAACCCAAACCAAAGAACTGACTTTTATTTCCTAAAATCAAAACAAACCCCCAAAAAAACCAAACAAAAGAAACAAAAAAATTTAAGATGTCTTCTTTTTGGAATAAAGAATTCTCTGTGTGTGGGGAGAGAGCTATTAGGAGAGTGAAATGGCACATCTCTAATCCATGAAGTAGTAACCAACTCAGAAAATGTGTGAGAGTAGACGGGGCTGTGGTTGGGCAATATGTTACAATACTAAAACGCTAGTCTATTTTTTTGAAATAGATTGACTCATTTAATTATATGCTTTATTATAGTCCAGAGAAGACTTTACTATAGTCTAGAAAAGATCTAGAGGTTGATCTTAGATTATAATTTGAAAATGCTTGTAATTAAAATACTGGGTTTTTTCTGCATATTTGAAGATGTATTTCATCAATATGCTGGAAAAATATAATACAGTTCTGCATAATTATTTTTAATTCCCTTGTTTCCACATACATCGCATTAGCTATTTTATAGGCCTTTTCCCACAGTAGTTCTTTGTTTGAAAGGAGCAATGTGGTTTATTATTTATGTTATCAATTTCCACTTTCAATGCAAATTCAGAATCCAAAGGAAAAAAAAATAATCTAAGATCTCCCAAGCAATTGTTTCTAGTAGCGTGTCTCTGTTTCTGTGTGTTTTACCTCTCTCTCATGAGAAACCAATGATACAATGTCCTAGTATGTCACTTTATTCCGTACTCATATGGGCATTATTCTACAAGGTCCTCAGACTCTCATGTCATCAGAAAAATATGCTATGTCACGTTTCACAAGAGCAAGGATGTTAAACTCTGGTGTCCTGGCTAAATTCAAGTTTCATTAATCAATATTCTGTATTGTTTCTCTAAAATTTCAAATTAAAAGATTGTCCTTTATTTAGAGTCTAGCAAACGTAGTATTGTATATACATTGCCCTGTAGAGAAGACTGAATTTCTTATTGCGGTTTAATTTTATGATGCCTTTTCAACTTTGAGGAAAAATAATGGTAGAAATGTCAGTATGTCACAAGAAACTACAACTGGCTATTCAGAGCAATGTTAAGCTGTTGCAGGATATCAGATCTTTCATGGTAAATTCATCTTAATGTAAAAATCCTGATTTAAATGAGACATTGGTGGTTCATATGTTACAGTAACGCGGCAGTGTTATCACATAAACACGGACCAAGATGGATTTGATGATTCCTGTGACCTTACTGACCCCTGTGAGGACAGGAGCAATCAAAGTCCTTGAACACAGATGTGCCCAATGTTGTGAAGTGGTGCTCTCGACTTGCAGGGAGGTGGAGTGTTGCACACACTTTCCTTTCTATTGAACGGCACAGCTGGCCTGTGCAGATCAGAGCATCTGCTGCTCCCTCTGAAATGCTGCTGCTGCAGTCCCCTTATCACAAGCTCTGCGTTCTGCTTGATTCCCACACCTGCCACTTGGATAGTATCACTGAGAATGACCCCAGTACAATACAGAAACTACATGATGCAATTCATAACAGTAAATCTACAGTTATGAAATCGAACAGTTTCATTGTATAGAGGTGGAACTAAAAACACACTAATGCAGATGTGTTTCATCTCGTGTTTTAGGAGACAGCGAAGGATAAGTGTACTGTCAATGAATCAGTTCCCTCCTTTTCCTTTCAAAATATAAATTCAAAAAGTAATCCAGCTGTAAGAGATGCTGAAGATCAATATCTTTATATTCAGAGTTGTTGAGTCTTTTGCTGTAGTATGAGTAGGAAGAAGGAATTTGTGGAAGAACCCCGGGAGTCTTTAGCCAAAGAATTGATGTGTTCACTTGAATTTGGTTCTTGGGATTTTGAGAGAAGGTGCTTCTGATATGTCTCAGGACTGTAGAATGTGAACCAGGACAGCCTGTGGGCATACCAAATATTTCTGAATTACATAGTTACTCAAATCAAGATAACTAGGGACAACTTGAAAACAAAGCCTGAGGCCTTGACTGCTTCTGAATGCTGAAAGAGCATGGGCTGAGTTTTCAGATGGTCGCTGTAGGAGATCTGGTTCCTCCACTCCACTGTGCTGCTATTTTTCATTCAGACAAGGTTGCTGTAGCCTTCCTGGTCATACTGGAGCCAGAAGGATCAATTATTAATGAGAGATACAAAAAACGTTTCTGGTGACTCGGGCTGTTAGCCCATTGGCTGCTGAATTTTTAGAGCTACTCATACACTCATTTTGTCAGAGTTAGTGTCCAAATGGCAAGCCTAGTGTTAACCCAGCATCACATAATCCTGAGGAATCTCCATGCCTTATCTGCTTTAGCACAGATGATTAGATGTCTCTTTCTTCATGTGTTGCCTCCCCTTCACAGAGCACTCTGAGGAGACAGCGATTTGAGGACAGAATCTTGCTGAAGGAAAGGGTTTGAAGAGCCTTGTTATAAGAAAAAAGGTAGGAGGCAGTTATGTAGCAGGGCAGCACAGCTCACCACAAGCTAATTGCTTCTCTCTTTGGAGAATGAAATCAAGCAGGAAATAAAACCATTTGGATAAAACAGCACTTGTCTGGGCTGGTAGTGGTGTTTTGGCCAAAAGATAAGTAGGTGTAAGCTCCTAATGGGTGAAGATAAAATAAAGGGCCTAATGCCACACCGTGCTGCAGCCAACTCCAGTCCTAGCCTACAGCAAGGCAAGATTATTGTCAGGGTTAATGGGGCAAGGGAAGACCCCTGCTCCTATACGTGATCTCCCCAAACTCTGATGACACTTGTCCAAAACTTTTAATAACATCGTGATCCCTGATGATACCGCACTTTTTTTAATATCAGGGTTTTGACAAACTCAGGTGTATTACAAATCATTATTATCCATCAGTCATACCTGATGACTGAAAGTCCCCGGAGCAGTGCTCAGAATAAGAAAAGCCAAAAAAGTATTTACTACATATGTTGTCCTTTGGAAGAGTTATTCATTCAGTGCAAGTGTCATGGATCTTTTTTTTGCTCTAACCTTGCACTCTTAGGATGGCAACAGAGGGAGCAATATATTCCTCCAACAGACGCACAAGGATCCTGTGTCATCAGGATCCTTGTATCACTGTTAGCAAGTCTCTTAAAACTCCAGCTTCTTGGCAGGAGTAATTCCTGTGAAGGGTCTGGTCCAAATCAGTGGAGACTGTGTGGAGCCTTGCTACAGAAGGCAGTGCCCAGGGAAGTTCAGATATGCAGGCGTGTGGTGGCTGCACAGGGGCTGCTCATATGGGTCACAGAGCCTGTATGACTGACATGAGAAAGAATGTGCCAGAGCAGGACTCTGCCACCGGAATCTGGCTCTGCTGGAGTCCACTGTGGGTCTGAAGCCAGCTGCACAATTTAGGGATGCCTGTCACAAGGTATAACACTCAAAAGGTCTGGTTCCAGTGCTCTGACACACCTCACTCCTCTCCCGTCTGTTTAGGAGAGAGTATAATTATCTGGGTCATATGTTACCATCATGTACAGGAAACAAGCTGTGATAGTCAGATTTTTTCTTTTACATATCCAGTATCTGACCCTATTTAGGGTTTGGGGCATCTTTCCTTTCATTTTTAATTCTTCACTCTTGGTATAGTGATTGTAGTAGGTGAATGACACTGCTGTGGGTCTGGCTAACTTTTTTAGACCAGAACAAGACAGGGCAGACAGTCAATATGTTTAGATAGCGAGCTATCAGTTTATAGCTCTGTAACACCAATTAATATCAAATGGTCTTTTTAAAGTTTACAGTAGCAGAAATGTTTGTAAGTAACACTGAAGAAGAGTATCATTCCCTAGAACTTTCACAGGATAACTTTGCTCTTCTGCCATCCATTAACAGTGCCCTATTTTCTAAAGTCCCCATAGGTATATGACTATTCATAAAGAAGAAAAAGAGGATGCATTCATGAACAGTGAGGCAAATGAACTTAAGCTGGAAAAACACCAGATTTTCATACTATAATCTCCTACATGAAACTTCTTTGTTATCATTAGGAAAGCTCTATAGGCTAAGGTCTTACGAAGATGTAAAAAAAATAATAAAAAATGTGTCTACTTCATAAGAGTAATTCACAGACTTTTTTCTAATTATGCTAACTGTAAGAATTTTGCACATTGCCTTAATGATAACTGTGATCATTGTGTTACATTATGTATTCAGTAACAGTAGCAGAATTTTGTGTGTTAGTCTGAACAACTGGAAGCTGGAAGAAACATTTATGCAGTCCGCAAATGCATTATGAAAGTACTTAATCTGAAGCAAACACAATAATATATGCTTTTACTATGTACTCTTTTGGATTTAGCTATGACAAATTGTCTTATAGACCATTCTAAGATATTAGACAAAATTAAATATATTGCCTCAGTTCCTCCTGATTTCAAGATATGTCTTGAGGTTTTTTAGATATGTCTTGGGGTTTATGAATTGGGTTTTTTTCAAGAAAACTTTTCCAAGTGAATGCAGAAACTGTCATGAGGTGGTACACCATGCTGTCACTTCTTTTAGGCAAATAGTTGCTTTCTGAATGGCAATTTATTTTTCCCCTCTGAGTTTGCTTAATGATGTTATTCATAGAGTGATAATTTGTCGCAGTGTGAGGCTGCCTGCTCCAGAGGAACTCGGCAGGGGCTGGGAGCTGCTGCCTCTCTGAGGTCACTCTGCTGTGAGGCAACAGCTTGTATGCCTATAGGAACATGGTAACATCCCCCCTCTCGCCAAGAAATATCACCCCTCAGTTCCTTCTTCCCCTCTCCCCCCCCCAGTACAGAGTAGCATCTCAAAAATCCCTGAAGAAATAGAAAATAAACTTCTACACATGGATGTCTCCTTCCCAACATGGATTTTTTTTTTTTTGAGCGAATAGACTGCTTTCCTCTCTTTCTGAATGCATAAGGTAATTTTTTGACACTTTAATCTAAATCTGTCAACAGATAACCGAAATATTTATGAAAGGGACACTTTTGTGACCAAGGTGCCAGCCTAAAAGTCAATAGTGATTCTGTTCATAAACAAAGGAAGTTTTTAGTTTGTCACAAAATAAATAAATTGAACAAATCAAACCTTTCAATATTTTTTACATGTCTCTTCAATGTCTGCCTTGCATATCTAGAGGCAGTGACAGCATGTACGTGAGTGTTACTTCATGCTGACATGAATATTACTTGAAGTGTTACGTCCAAGCAGATGTGCTTGGCACATCTATATTTTCACTTAATTTCTCAAATTTCTTTGATTGTTAACTCTTGGAGCTTTTTTTTAAGTGGCTATTATTAAAAATAGATGGAAGCTCTCGATTTGTTTTCACCTGTTTTACCAGCCACAAGTATCAGAAAATTATTGAAGGATTAGCTGCATGTTTCTTCCACCATTATGGAATAAATTGTACTCAGTTCAATGGTTCATTTTATAAAGTGGACATTGTAATATCTTCACTAAAAATTCCTTATTACTTTGGAAAGCCCACAAACATAGCACTGTATTAGGAGGAGCTGCAATAAGGTGTGAAAATGCAAAATGGAGGAGCCTAGTCAGGAAAAACAAAAATGTCCTTCAATCTCTACTGCCTCATACAGCTCTTTGGAATTTAACATCTTTGCATATTTCTCCTTCCTCTTCCCTGTCTTCTTTAATTAGTACCACTGTGTGACTACTAAAATCTCCAGCAGCAAAAAACAAAGCCTTAGCAACAGGTTATAGCGCACTTCTTTTTTTAAACTACACTTCAGCACCATTGTACCATGGTGCCAAGGCCAGAAAGATGCTAATTTTGGTGAAAATGCCTAGACATTCACAGAGAGAGGGGCAGGGTAACTGGGTCTTAGACAATTATTGGAAAGCAAGGAACTGGGAGTCATCCTGGAGCTATGACTTTGCTCTTGCTAGTGTTGTGCTGTTAAGATGAACGGGAGATGTGTGGGTTCGGTGACTTTGAAAACAAGGTTATATAAACTCTGCAGGGATCTTTGCTTTCTTTCATGCTTTCATCCCCAGTGCCATATAGGAGCCACATGTGTCAAACAGATTATAGTTTTCTGTCTCCTAATGCTTTGTGTTTTCTGTCCTTCCTTATCTTGAAATCTTGAGTTCACCCATTGTCTTGGACTGGATTCTTCACACACTCCTCACAGTGTTGATAACACAGCTACACTTAGAAAGAAACACATACTTCTTTGGGGGAGAAAAGGAGTGGGAGGGGGTGTGTGTACTATAGCTTATGCTGTTCAACACTGAAGTCAGTATCTTCATCCAATGTAGTACAATTTTTTGTAGAGTTCCAGATAACTGTGTTTTTTTCCTCAACTTTATATGTGAAAAAGGGGCAAACTAACATTTTTTTGTAGCACTGAGTTGTTGGGAAAGGTAATTTATTATTATTTTAATTGGTTTATTTGAGGGCATTTCTGCAAGAACTGATAATTTAAACTCATTTAAAATTGGTGTTTATAATCGATCGTTAATTTCTCTTTTTCACAATAATTACCCCCAAAAATGAAAATTTCACAATAAATCTTCAGGCTCATTGTAGATCACAGACATGTGGATGGATGGATGCATTTTTTACTTCTGGAAAATGAAATTCTTCCAGAAATTATTTCAATGCGATTGTATACAATGAAATGTAACAGTGATAGTCCAATAAAAAAGACTTAATAATTGAAGAAAAAAATTAGAAAATTAAAACCTAAGCTTACATTAATTTTAGTAGCACTGTAGACCAATTTAGGTAATATGGAGTAAGCTGAGTCTATCTCCTGTTTCCACCCTAGCAGTATTATTTAAGTTCCAGTCAATTGCATCTATGTAATTCCATTGCAGGCTTAATCTAAAGACAGTGGGGTGGCCCAGCATTATCTTGGGGTTTAATTTTGCCTTCGGAATTTTTATTACTGGTGATGAAGTGTGAAAAGAAAGAGAATAGCATGGTTTTCAGAAGCCAGGGTGAGTTTGTTTGTCTGATGCTTAGGAGCAATAACAAACAAAGCCTTTCAAAACTGATCACAGATTACCAGTAAGTCCCTAGCCAACCATAACATTTAAATTATTATATTTTAGAAAATACCCCGTTTAAGTTGTAGATGCTACAGAGTTTGTGTTGCAAAGTGATTGCAAAATACCCATTTGCATGCCGTAAGCTAAAAAAGTTTATTGTTGCAAAAAGCCAGATCATATTAAGCAAAGCAACATGCACCAAATATTACATTGTTCTCCACTGAACTCAGAGATAAGATCTCGACTGAGAATTAGATCCATAATGAATAATTTGTGACAGGCTTTTTTCTAACAAGAGTTGAATTAATTTTCCAAGGAAAATTAACAATACTCATACTAAAGCTAAAATTTTACTCTACTGAGGCTGGACCAGCATATTTTATTTCCATTTCTATAACTCCCTTAGCTACCAAGAGGACTCTGCAGTTGGTGTCGATGATAGGTGTAATTAGACTCTCACAGATCCCCTTAAGAAACAAAAGGTTGGTCAACTGTCCTGAAAACAAAATGCCCAAATGCTTGTACTGTCAGCAGTTTTCTGAAGAAACTTATGTTTAACTTCATGGTGTTCATTAAGATTTGTAAAGATAAATATACTGCAGTTAAATGAATCTCTTGATATCCCTCTAAACAGTATATGTGTGCTGTGGAAGCTCTGACACAAGACAGAAAAAGTACATGCCCTCAAAATTTATTGGCTTGTAAAGCACTTCCATTATTGACTTCTTCATATTTTGTCCCTGTCATGGTATAAGCTGTAGGAGTCCTGTGTACTGGCCAACCTCTCATTTCTGTTTCAGGGATTCTTGTAGTGTACTCTCACTTGTTTTGTTTGCCTATAAGCATTGATTGTACTTTGCTTATTGTTTCCCATCCCAGGTCTCACCTTTTCACTGTTTAATGTGATACCCTATACATTCTATCCCACCTTTTTCTTCCCAGACTCTCTTTCCCTATACTAATATCACCAGTTTCCTTTTACCCAGTGTGCCTCTGTTCTCTTGCTTTCCTTATATGAAGATTCATCATACCTCTTCTTATTTGTCTAGAACTTTGGGTCCCCATGGCCAGTCATGCTGTGTCCCATTTTTCTCAGTTCCCTGGAAAGCGCAATTTCTACCTGTGCCTAAATAGTCTCCACTCTTCTATGGCTCCGACAGCCTCTTCTCCTTCTCTCTTCTTCTTTGTAATCTTATTTTCATCTCTGAAAGATACATCATTTAGAATGTCAGCTTATAAAAATCTATTGGGAAGATGGCTAGAGCCAAGATGGAAGCATTGTTTTGCTGTTAGGTATTAATTTATGTTATCAGACCTATTTTTTGAGCTGCAGATAATTGGAAAGGTGCTTGTAGCTGCTTAGATAAATAGATAGCAGAGGTTTAATGTGTGATACGTTGGGTTTTCTTTTTCCGTGTTTTTCTTTTTTTTTTCCTCTGAAAAATCAATACATTTCTGACCTTGAATATTTTCTGGAATTTGAAACACTGATCATGTGATATGCAAAAGTGTTACAGACAAATAAATGTATCAGGTTCAACCCAAGGCTTTATAAATGTGGTTGGTCAGTAAGCAAAGGTAAATCTTCCTGTCTGCCTTCCTCCATTCATGAGTAAGCAAGTGAGTAAAGAATTAGGATGTTGTTCTCCTTAATTCTTAAAAGTAATTATGGTTATTCACTGAAGTTTAGTTCTCACAGATGGATTTATGAAGCTTTTTCAGATTACCTTCTCACTTTCCATGAGCAAATCTCTCCATTTATTGTTGTATTTTATCTTGTGTTGGTTATATATAGTAGGATTGGAATTCATTTCACCTGACTTTCAGCCTCTACAGTATTTCAGTTAGATGGCCTTTATAGCTGAAGAAAAGAGACATTTTTAGGGTATGATTCATTTGACCTGCTTCAAATGTCTACTTTCAGAACAGATTAAACATGCCATACAAGTACCTCAACTAACTACAAAGGAAACCTAAAAGGATTAGATCAAATGTAAAAATCTTATTGTTATGTTTACATTTATTTAAATTAGGAATCTCAGTTTAGCGATAGGAACTAATTAATGAAACCTACTTCTTTACGAAGTTGTTGTACAAGCAATTTTTATCATATAAAAACTTGAGAAAATATTCTTGTTTTTGGTTTGGCTGGAAGGGACCTTTAAAGATCATCTTGACCAACCCCCCTGCCATGGGCAGGGACATCATTCACTCAATTAGATTTATCAAATTCCTGTCCAGCTGCCCTTAAATGCTTCCAGTGTTGGGGCATCCAGTGCTTTTCTGCACAAGCTGTGCCAGTGTCTCACCACCCTCACTGTAAAGAAATTTCTTACTTACAGCCAGTCGAAGTCTACCCTCTTAAAATTTTAATTGTCCCTTGTTCTGTCACTATAGGCCTTGGTTAAAAGCCATTCTCTATCTTTCTTATAAGCCCCCTTTAAATAATGAATGGCCACAGTTCCATGGACTGTTCTCTTCTTTAGACTGAACAACCACAGCTCTCTCAGCCTGTCTCTGTAGAGGTGCTCCAGCCCCCTGATCATCTTCATGGCCCTCCTCTAGACCTGCTCTAGAAGGTCTATGTCTTCACTGTGCTGGAGGCCTCAGAGCTGAGCACAGTACTTCAGGTAGGGCCACAAGAAAGTGAAATAGAGGGGGACCTGTTGGTCTCAATTATTTTGATGCAGCCCAGGATACAGTTGGTTTTCTTATACAGCGTTGCACGTTGTTATTTGTACCTTTTCCCACAACTGAACCCCACCTTCAGAGATAGGATATTGTTATGGAAGGGGTGGGGAAAAAGAAAAAGAATGTCAGGATAAAGCAGAACAGTTGTAGGAATTGCTTAAAATCCAAACTATAATTTACAATTATATCTTGCAAACAAAACCTACTATAACAAAGCTGAAATAATTTTCAGTGTTTCTTACTAAAGCAAGCAGGCCTTAAAAAAAAGGTCTCTGAGAGTTTTTTTACTTAGACCATGCTCGCCCTTGAAAAATTTGCTGTCGTAACTAGGCTAGGGAAGGGTGAGATGTTTCCTCAATGCTGAGTTGCATAAGTATGATAGCAGCTCCCAAGATGTAGAAATGCTTCTAAAACAGCTAAAACACTATTTTGCAAGTAAAGCATATTCTATTCCCAGAATGAAAACCCTTTGTTGGTTCTCTGTCTCCATGGCTAGGATTTATGAACATAAAGGTTTTTCAGCAAACACTTGTAAACCTAAAGAAGGCCTTCTGCCCTTCAGAAGTCTACATCCTTAAATTCTCTCTTTTTGATAACCTTATGAATTCCTTCCAACGAACAAACTTTTCCTTAAGTGACCACATAAAAATATCCCAGAGTCATCTTTGAGACAAGTTCGTTTGATCTTTTGTTGAGGATCTTTTCTGCTATACAGTTAATTTATACTAGTCTCATCAGTGGTCACTTACCAGATATGTATATTCATTCAATAAAGATGTGTTGCCTAGTCGAATATATGCCAAAGTATTACAACTTCCCCTCTTCATTTCTGCCAAACAATTTGAAATAGTTAACAATTTCTGGCATACTGTCTTTTGTCACTGTGTATGATCTGAATGTATCCAGACATATGTTATGCAGAGCCTTCATCTCTTTTCAGTGGGTGGGAGAAAGTCAATTACTTATGAGGAAACTGCCATGTTTAATTCTTGAGCGTATTTAGTTCCAAAGTACAGTAGAACTTGTATATTCAAGACATTAATTTTATTATATCCTGACAATACCTGGTTCTGTAACCTTCTGTTAAGTTCACAGAAATTCTTTGTAACACTGAGGGAGGAAGGTGTATGCTGCTCTGTGCACTAGAGAAGAGGTGGGTCAGCATCTCTCACAGCATCAAATTTCTCAAACTGCTTTGAGTACATCAGTTTTGGCTAGAGTCAGAGCACAGTGGGGTTGTTGAGCATTATGTTCTTGTCAGCGAATGCAAACTGCTGTAAGCAAGGATGGGCTTTTAAATTATGTAAGTCTACAGGCTTAAATTCAATTTGTTAATTCCCTCATTTTGACAGCTTTGAGATTTTTGTGTGGTGCTGGTTTTTGTGGTTGGTTTGTTTTTTGTTTGTTTTCCCCAGTTTAAGCAGAAAATAGAAAACCACAAGAAAAACCCAACCATTCTCGTTCCACCATGACAGTATTCATATGAAGACTTATACCTATATGACTCGCATGTTGTAAGTAAAAACATCTGTGTTCAGAGAAGCCCTTAGAGAAGAATATTATATAGCTCACCAAGCTTTCGCTGCTCTTACAAGTATGGCAAAACTGCTGCTGTGTTTACAGGGATCCTGATTTGTACCCTGTGTTAGCATAATGCTCTCTTGGAGATGCGGTTGTACCAGGATTTCCTGTGCATGAAGTTGTATCAATGACTGTCTTTGTTCTGTCAGTACAACAAATATCTCTGCTGCTAAAACAACTTCCCTACTTTTAACTTACAGGCTGTCTGTAACAAAACAGTAAACCTGCTCCCAGCTGCTTAGACTCTCTCTTCCAGCAGATTACATTGTCTCTTTGATTAATCAAGCATGAACATTTTACTGTTCTGTATTAAATCTATAAAAATCATCCAAGGTAAGTCAGAGCAAGGGATGTGGTTCTGTGGGAGAAAAACATGACACTATTCCAGCTGATCTCAGCTTTCCCTAAGATTCATGCATTTTAGTGTGAAGTTACTTTTGGTGGACCACAGTAAGAGGTGGGGCACAAACTCAGTAAGATGAGAGTGTAGCCTAGTAAAAACCAAATGAGAATCTCATTCAGTTGTGTCTAATAGACTTTTTTTTATGAGAGATGTGCAGAAAATCTCATCTTCTGCCAAGCCCTTAATGGTGTTTGGTCTTATTGCTAAATATTGCAAAATTCCTTTAGGGGATCTCTAATACATAATCAACATAACATCGCATGCATTATCCTGGAGATTCCTCATAACTTGATGTCCTGTTATTTTACCTTATATTTGCTCTCTGAGTTAACTCTTTCATAGCCAGCAGCATATCAGGAAAAACAAATTTATTACACTCTTACCATGTTAGGTTACTGGTAGCTGTTAAGTGCTGTGCCATTTATGTCAAACAGTACAATCCACATTATTACTGTTACAAACCAGGGTTCAAAGAGAGAAGAAGTTCCTGCACATATTGAGAGTTTCTTTAGGCAATGAAAAGGGCAAGAACTAGAGATATGCTATGCCACTTATGCTGATTCAAATGGAAGGTTCAATTATCCCTAATTTTATTTTGTTGAACAGCAATGCAAAGAAGCATCTACTGTGTTGCTGTTGGCTAGAAGAGCTGAGGAACTGACCAAAATAAGATAAGTTATTGCAAATAAGGTTCTGTCTGTCACCGGGGGCTCTTTAATTATCCAGGAGGCTGAACTCTAATGAGAACAAATCACTAGAGGAGGGAGCTTTCTGATTTTTCTTGTCTATTGTTGAGCAGGGATATTGTGAATAAAAGATAGTATGAGAAGTTTGGATAGGAGCTTGGGATTTTTCCATAACAATAGGAGCAATGTTTTTGTTTTCTTTCTTTTTTGCTGTTATCTCTGTGGCACCTTTAGGCCACAGGGAAATGAGGTATCAACCAGGTTCCTCCCGGTGCAGGAGTAAAAACTTTGCAGCACTCACTGCTCCATGTTTCTGCTGCCCTGCCAGCTGTTGTGCGAGCGAAAAGTCCCTCCCCACCTTCCAGGGCAGAGTTAAACAGGCTATTTAAACAGCTTAGATGGCTAGGCTGAACTAAAATGGGTTTATTGTCAGTGGATTAGGAAGCAGTCGTGCTAAACATGTTGTTGGCTCTGTAGGCAGAAGAAGATCCTTTGGCCAAAGTTGAAAAAGCAGCAAAAATAAACAAGGCATTTGGGTGGCTCTACAGAGCCCAGCAGGTAACTTTTCCTCCGAGTATGCTTTATGGCTGACTTATGAACTAGTTCTATCTCATTTGGTTAGCACTCAGTAAACGTGACACATCCGAAGTGTATGAGAAGAAGAGCTAGTCCCAAATGCAGCCAGTCCCAAATGCAGCAGTATTTTGGGAAGTATTAAAAATATGTGAATTTCAGCCACTTGCTGCAGGTCTACAGTGAGTGGAAGAGGCAGAGCAATCTTCTAGCAGCTCCTCCAAGTTAGATTTCTAATCTGAGTCACCGCCTTAGGCAATCATTTAAGTAGCAATCCCAGTGAATCATATACTCGTTTGTACTGCTTTTTTTGTTTAGAGAGATTACAGGAGTATGGCTTTGATAGCAATCAAATGTCCACACTGACACTAAGGTGTCCGCTATGAGATTACTTACAATTGGCTCACTTATTTTCTGAAAAGATCCAAATGTATCAGTGAATGATTGCCCATTCCAGCTATTGCACACCCAGAAATGAAATAGCTAGTGAGATCAGTGTCTCTCTGTTCCTCTTCTTTCATCCCTTTTCATAAAACAGTGAAGTTGTTAAAAAAAAAAAGTACATTTTCTCCCCATTCTGGATTCATTTTATGTTTAGGCAGCAATTCAAGTTACTGAAACTAAAAGCAAAATGGCTTATAAAATATTATAATGGTATATTTTTCAGCCACTGTCCCAGTAAAAATAATTGTATGAAATACAGAGTAAGAACACTAGAGTGAGCCTGACTGTGGGTCTAAAAACCTGCAGGTACCTTAGCTGCACATCTGCTATGTGCACTCTAGACATATGCCTTAGGTAAACCAGTGCTGTTCAGATAATTTCTTCTCCAGTACATACCTGCAACTCAGCTCTACAGAAGATCTCTGTGCCTAAGGCAGCATGACTTCAAAATCCCTCTTTGTATAACTTCCATCTTTAAAATAGGATTCCAGTGCCTATGGCCAAGAAGCTTCCCTCTTGGAGGATCACAAATTATTCAGCTCTCCTGCAAGTTCAAGGGCTTCAGCTTTAGCTCACTCCTTTGGAAGGGCAAGAGAAAAAAATGTTGCTGCTCTCTCAGCATGCTTAACCAAAAAATATGTTCTCTATAAAAAAAGCTAAAAGAATGATCTGGAATTTTTCTCTGGGCTTGGTGTACTTCAGCAAGGTTTCTTCATGCTTTGAGAATGATTTAACCCAAAGTGATTATATACAATTTGGTTTTCTTTTCCATTTCAGAACTTCAGTCAGATAAGAAAGGTGACTTTACTGTTGGATAAGGACCAGACCAGTTCCGCTAGTGAATTATTTAATTAGATATTTACAGCAAGTAATGCATCTGTAATATGGTTGCTTTGATAGATCAAAACCCCACAAATGGCTAATTTTTTTCCTTAAATATTTACTTTATAAATACATTAGTACCAGTGTTCAGACATGGAAACTTTCTCCAGACTTCTGTGCCTGAATTTCAAATGCAAACAATATTTAGTTATTCTAATATTTCTCTAACATTTAATTAGCTAGAATTTTACATAAGGAACAAATTCAAGGAAAGTATTTATGAAGAGCAAGCTTTGTTCTTTACCTTTTACCAGTAATTATCAGCCAAGATTTTCCATTTTGGACAGCATGTAATGTGCCAGCTATTCACTGCTTGAAACGTGAACTATGTTTTGATTGAAAACATTAATAAAATAAACTTAATTGATTTTGATTATAGTAAGTATTTCTCTGTACAACAAGGCTATCAGATACCTACGCATAATTCACAATGCTTTCCAAGGTAGAACTTGTAAAACAGCGAAAGTGTTGATAGACCCATTTTATGTCTTTTGCCAGGCTTTTGTGAAGAGACATTCTGCATTTTTCTCGTTATATTATTCTTAGATCTATTTAATGAGTTTTCCACTGCTACCACAGGAGATCCAAGAACTCCTTAAAAACCCACAAATTCATTCAGAAGTCCAACTTTAAATAGAATATTCAGCTTGAAAGATGGAAGTTCAAGGAAATAAATTTCTTCCTTTTCTTGACTTTTAAATAAAATACAATAACTTTTTAAAATAAACTAAAGTAACTATTGTATAGACTCTACAGTTTGTCTCTTTTCTAAGATTTTTTAAAATATGAATATTATTATGGATTCTTATATATTCTTTATTTTTATGGTCATTATTGACCACCATATTTTACTATTTCAGTGAAGTGTCCAGTAGAGCTGTTAAGAAACTAAGTCTACTTTGGCGGACTCTTTAGTCTCACAGTTTTAATTTGAATTTGAGTCTTAGCAAATTTTTAAACAATTTATCAGAGTAAAAGAATTCTGCAAACTCGAGAGCATACAGACTTTAAAAGTGTTCAGCTTGAAAACAGACTGAGCAGTTTACCATTTAAAGGTGTGAGTCAGCACTTCATGTATTGATTCTAAAGAACATGGACATTGGAGACACATGATAACCCAATATTAAAATTCATATTGTTGATTAGAATGGTCATTTCATTTTGGTGGCAGAATGAACAATATTTGGACCACATCCAGGCCTTTAAAAGAGTTAATGTCTGCCCTCCCCCAACAGATGGCCACTGTGTTTGTTTTATGGGATAGTTTGGATCTGTGCAGCTTACTGCATTACTGGCTTATTGCAACCAGTTGTGCTACAGTTGGAAGAGACACTTCCACAAGTAGATGACATGATGATGTAATTTATAAAATTGTTATCAGCATGCAGTCAAACCGCTGTAAAAGGATTTATTTCTAGTGACTTGAAAGAAGTGTTGGAGTCAAAGAAGGTAGGTTATTAACAGTTGCTCATTCACTGATGGCTTAATTTATTTAGCATTATAATAAATTTGGTAATTGTTGATAGAAAAAGTCATACACACATCCCTACTTCCATTTATCTTAACAGTACTGCAACAGTATACTGCAGCATGAATGAAAAGCCGGTGTGTTTCAGTGCCTTGGGAGGTTGCTGTGACCTTCAGGAGAAATGAAATGCTTTGTTGGCTAGGGAAACAATTGAGCTGAAACCAGTCAGGCGCAGTAAACTCAGAGATAGTCTTTCCAAATTAAAAGCTGTTAGTAGCAGCTCAAAACAAGGCAAAAAGTGAGACTGTAACGTCTTGTTGCAAGGTGACTTCATGTGCAAAAAGGGCAAAGTTCAGATCTAAAGGAATTCTCATTAACTTGAAGAATTTGGAAATGAGTTTGAACATTAGCATCCCAAGAGAGCTGATGTATGAACACACTGTAGAAGATACAATCTGTTGAAAAGCACTGAAATAAATTTAGGCTACTGACCTTTTAGTGCATTAGGGCATGAAATAAATCACTGACTTCAAGTAGTAAATTTGTACAATCAAAACGCTTTCCCAGTACTTCTAGTTATAGAATTTTGCAGTCAAGAGCACTACATATCTGGAATAACCTTTTAATATTTCAATTATAACTGAGTATTATGGACCCAATCCTGCACTGTTGCATACCCAAAATTCCCATTAATGTCAATGGGTATTTCAGAGGATAAGAAAGAAAAGGTCAGGCTTAAAATCAGCTAGCAAATTTCTCATAAATTAGGGATTATTTACAAACTGATAAAGAGCCCAGATTAATCTCTAATAATTTTCCATAGCTTTAAGCTACAATTCTTAGAAATACATTATTCAGTGTTAAAATGCACCTCATGAGGATCCCTTTCTTTATTGCATGGCACCCTGTGGGCGCCAGCCTTAGTGTGGGAACTAACTAGTTACTGCTGCAAGTTCCAGTCATTACTTCAAACATAAATTAAGAATGTTTCAGAAACAGATTTTGTAGGCCTGTTTTTTGTGCCCTACTGACACAGAATAAGTTCTATTTTTCATTTGTTTTAGCAACACAGCTGTAATAAAAGTCACTTCAAGTGCAGACAATGTTTTCCTTTTCTTTCTGTCCATTCCAGAGCCTTTGTATGGATGACATACAAATGCTTTCACAGTTTTATAGGAAAAGAGAACATTAATGACTTTTATTTAGGGGAAGGAGTTATATCTTCTGTCCTTGTGCATTATTTTTGTTCTAATTTCATTTAGACATGTTTCTCTTTGCAGAAGAAATAATAATATAATTCATACGGCACCTATTCATTTGTAAATGTCAGAGTGCATTCCAGAAGGTGGAAAAAGCTTCACTTTTTCCCTGATAACTGGAGTACGTAGAGCATTGATTGGCCAAGCATGGGGTTTTTCAGAGGTCCTCAGGAGCCACTGTTATTTTAAAAAAACTGGGGAGTTATTGGGGTTCAGCATCTTTCCAAAGCTAGGGAAAAGTGCTGTCTCACTGAGCCTGAGATAATGTTGGTTTTATTCTGATAGGCCTCATTACAGTCTCTGTGTGAGAGCAACTGGAAAACTGTATGGAAGGAAGCATAACTCTGCTTTGTCAGCTAAAATTCAAAGTTAGCTCACTTCACCAGGTTAGCAGCATTTCCTGACTGCAGAAATCCTGTCATGGTCCTGTCCTAGGCTGGAGCAGTGAATGGTCCCCTTTCTCTTCCAACAGACTATTAGAGAATTTAACAGGTGCATGATCAGCTTTTAATAAAAGGGATTGATCTGTGGAGTGTTATCCTGGTCAGGGTCCTGTGTGTTAAAGGTTTCAACAAATAACAGCAATTAGATAATTACAAAATAATTTTATAGGTCATTTATTTTCCTTTTAGTATCCAAGAGATCTAGCTATTCATGCCTGATTGCACTGTTACGTGCTTAGTACATTTTCCCTTTCCTGAAATAAGTATTCAAGGCATATGCATTTATACTACTCTGGGGAATACTTCTCCCCAGACATCTCTTTTGTGAGATTTTCAGGGAATAGCATGTAGGAAGTGATTTTCTGCACAAATGTCTTAGCAAATCCAGAAGGCTGAAATTTGCAGGTTCCCTTCAATTCTTAGGTCACACTAACATCTAAACAGACAAGAAGTCAGGCATCATGCACTGATTACTCTTTAAAAATAAATCATAGGATCATAGAATCATAGATTAGTTAGTGTTGGAAAGGACCTTAAGATCATCTAGTTCCAACCCCCCTGCCCTGGACACACATACACACAAACATACATGCATACATACATAAAGCTCTGAGATTTTTATTCAGTCTCCTAGTTTCATGCTCTTCAGTTTAGCAACACTAAGGATAATATGGATAAGTGCCCTGAGATCTGCCCTTAATTGCTGATAATCTAACTTGCAGTTGAAGTGCCATCTTCTGCTAGCCCTATTACCATCCAGGGAGAGCTCTTCAACTTTACACTAAGGTGAAAGTGGAAAGATCTGTATTCCACAGCATAATTAGGAAAAAGAATAAAAAGAAAAAAAACAACAAAACCAAACAAAATGAAAACCATTAAAAAAAAAGGCAGACAAAACAAAAACAAGAACTACAAAAAATCCCCAAAACCTCTTTGTGTCTCTATTTTTTAATTGGCTACAAGACTGTTTATGAACAACTTTAAAATTTATTCTCAAATTTACAAAACCTCTTTATGAAGCTCCTTTCTTTAGCTTTTCCTCAAAGTTTCAACTTTCACTATGTCCATGTAAATCTGAATACAAAACCATCATGCACCTGTGCTCTCAGCATATTGCTTCTGGATTTCAGAGCTCTGTATAGCTTACTTGTCCCTCTGCATAATGCCCTGTTTGGCAAAGATATTCAGATAGTGTGTCCCATTTATACAGTGTTCTCAGAGTCTGGTGAAGTACCAAGTAGGAGTATTTGGGAGGATGCTGTGATAATAGTTGACCTTGCATGCAGTGATCAAGGACACAAATAAGTTACAAGAGTTGTAATGTACACAGAAAAGGCAGCGATAAAGTGGAAAAGTTAAAATAAAAAGAGGCACTACAGAGGCAGAATGTGAAGATCTTTCACATTGAATACAATCGTTGAACATGCATATGCCTTTTATTTGAAGCTAATTTTTACAGAGATCAAAGAAGAGATTTTTCATCCTAGCCTCCCCTTCTGTTACTGCTTCTTTGTCTACAGTACTCTTCTCATCTTTCATTTTGCTTCTTTATTTTTAATCTTTCTACTCCTCAGCTTTTGGGGATATTTTTGAAGCTGTGAATAACATGATCCTTTCATGTTTGCCTGCCCAACTTGGTAGCCTGTGCACTATCAAAATTTAATCAAGGTTTGAGATTACCAAGTGTTTTTGGGAAACAGGCAAGGGTTTTACCTGTAAATTTCAGAAACATTTGGATCATTATGTAGCAACAAGAGAGAGAAAGTAGTGATTGTCTGTTAAAGTGCAGTCTTACTGGAGAAAATATTTACGCTTACAGTGTCCTCACATTGTCCAAACAGTAGGCTTAGTAGTTAATATATGTTTCTATTGAATAGGTAAATCAGTGCTAAGTATGCAGGATTTGCAGTAGAAAAGAGAGTCAACAGTCTCCAAGTTATTTAGCTTCTCTTAAGCATGTTGACAAGCATTCTTCTTAATAACACAGGACACAGACAACAAAAGAAGGCCCCAAGTTGCAACATTGTTCAATACAAACTGAAATTCACTGAATGTTCAAAGGAGCTGTTGTCTCAAGCATATGTGTCAAGCATCCAAATTTTTTCCCCACATTGAGAACACTAAAACTGTTGAAAGAATCTGGACAAACAATACCTGAATAACTGCGGTCTTCTGCATGCCCAGCTTGAAGTATCCCTAAAAGTAGAATTTTTATGAAGTTCTGATCACAGGCCTTTTAGAATCAATACCTTGATGTGCTGATTTTGTGCAAAGAAACTTTCAGATGCATAAATTGCTAGGGTTTGAAAACCTGCATGTAGATGCTTCTGAAATGTTAAGATTGTTATAATATGGAATAGTTTTCTAAGAGCATAACCATTAACATGAATGCTGATGGTGTCTTTGTTCTTGAACATATGCAATAAGTGAATTACATGAAGTGTACATCCATACTTAGATGGACATTAAATGCATATAATACGCCATTAAAATACTTCATTCATTTATTTATTGATGCAAATGTCTTATTTTTATAATGGTCTTTATTAATTTAAAGTGTTTCTGTGTATGTAATGCAAGTGTTCTTTTGGAATCCCAGCAGAAGCTGCTGCACACTCCATTATTTAAACCTGCTGTACTGCTTTAGGCTCCCTCTTGTCTTCCATGAATTCATTCCCCATCCATCATCTGTCATTTTGTGGGGTTTTTGTTTGTTTTTTTTTTTTCCTGGGGGAGAGCTGTCCCTTTCCTCTTACTGATCTGGAAATTAAGAATCAGTACTGCAAAGTACATTAAAATCAAGACCCTTTGCCTTGCTGGGTTGACTGTACACTGTTATTTGCTCTTGGAAGTAAAGCATGGCTGAGCCTATTTATCATTGAGATGGTAAACATGAGATACCTGTTTTAGCACAAGACAAGGAATTATGGTAGAACACTTAGTAGAAAGTCAGTCTACAAAAACTGGAAAAGAAAGGCTTCATTTAGTTCCTTTGTGATTAGTAAATAAATAGTAGAATTCTAAACAAAAACCAGCCACATTCATCCAAGACTAATCCTTCATGTCAGAAGAAGAGAAGAAAAAGAAGATATTGTCTTCTTGTCTCCTGTCAGTCAAAACCTTTCCTCAAATCTTCCCCAAGTTCTTCCTAGAGCTACCCATGCCTATTACTCATCTTCCCACTCAGCCTTCTCTACTTTCTCTTTCTAGTCACTCTTTGCAGCTAAGATGTGACCTTTGAAGCTCTAGCTCATAACAGCAGAGAGCTAACTAATTTATTTGTTCATTTCCAGTTGGTTAACTTATGTCTCTGGTTTAATTGTAGTTAAAAACCTGAATTTTCCTGAATCCAAAATGAGCAATGGGCAGTATCTGAAAGGGTTCTAAATATGAAAAGAAAATTGAATTCATCATTTAGCAAAACTAATTAAAATTTTTGTTTGTTCAGTTCCTTCATTGTTTACTATAATATCAATATTAGGCATTGAGAAAAAAACTGCAGTTCTTGGAAAAATGCAAATTCACTTTTGTTGCTTCAAATAAAAATGCAAATTCCTTCTTCCCACTTATCTCTTTAAAAAAGAGAACATAGCAATAAAAAAAAGGAAAAAAAATTTTTTTCTACAGCCTGTACTTCCTACTCAAGCCTTAGCCACATAGAAAAATTACATAGGTATAAACCCAAAAGATTAATTAAAATGACCTTGCTAAAGAGGTGAAAATCCATCTGGACACTGCTTTCATTTTAACAGTGTATTTTATTGGTCAGCTGGGACCAGATTTATGCATGAAATAACCCTTTCACTGATATAAAGCCATATACATATGAACACAGATACAGAGGTCAAGACATAAACCAAATTAGCACAGAGCAAGTTCATGTTCATGGAAGAAAAGAAAAAATCACATTAACCCTCAGTTAGAGCAGTGTGGATGCCTAAGTCTTTGGGAAGCTGCTTCATGACTATAAAGAGTTTAAAGCTATTCAGAATGAGGATGTTATCCCTTGTCAAAACTTAAAGTATTCATATGCTTTAAGATTAAAGATATGTCCACAATGCAGCTACAGAGGCAAATTCAGTGTAACATAGAGACATAGATCTAGGATTAAAATGTATAGACTACTATTAACTTGTATTGATAGTGGCAACATTAATCTTGGGATAGAGTAATTTAACCTCCTTGTGTTAAGTATTTAGATACATTCTGTTTTAATGTCCCTGCAGGTGTCTATCACAGTATAACTATCAACTTTGACATATTAGCAAGTGACCAGGTGACAATATGTTACCAGGCATCAGCAACTCCGTGATAACTGCGCATTGTGCATGCTCCATTTCCTCATGATAAATGTGAAGCATCTGATACAGGTTACCCTTTGTAAGCAGGATAAGCTTCTTGACATGTACAGAGGATGCTGTGGAATAAGATAATGTATAAGAACATTGAAGCAGCTGATTCCCAGGATTTGTGTGTTAAAGCCTTATGCCAGATTGAAATCCAATTTAACTTAAACCAGTGCAATTCTGCCCTGCAGGTGGGATGCTAAATTAGTGCATTAGTACACACTAAAAGCTATGTTGGTGCAATCTATGTTTTAAATACTCAGCCAGTGTAAGTGGACATGTATTGGTTCAATTGCATACGGAAAAGAGAATAAGTCACATTGGTCTAAGGCCAAATTTGCATTACAGGTTTCACTGCCATAGCTATATTAGCCAAAAGCCTGACAGTGCTTTGGTTGACGCAACTATCAGTGTAAAAGCGCCTAAAAGCATGTAAAGAAGCAGTTAAACCAAGAATATTAAGTTTTTGCCAGCAGCAGTTTGCATCCAAAGCTAGTCACTCTAGATATAACAATCTTAAGCAAAACAATAATGAAAGTAGAAGTGCTAGCTCAAAAGCCAGAAAAAAATATATTTTGGTAGTATGTCATTCTGTTTAAGGAGCTGGCTTAAATTATACCTGCAAAGAAAGCTATTTTATCAGTGATCTATTTCTGTACTACAAAGGAGTGACTGTTGTAATTCTATCAGTGCAGCTCTTATCAACCAAACCTGTTAAGTTCAGACAGCCTCTCAAGTTAACTTATTTATCATAAGAAGAGGAAAGGTGTTCTGGAGTAAAGTATACTGGCTGGAGTAGAGTTTTTCTGATGTAAGTTGCCTTCTCAAGAGAAGCATTTTATTTGTCATATTCCAGCACAAAGTACTCTTACAGTGGCCCTGACCTTAGAAAAGTTTTTACTGTACAAGTGGTTTTAGCAGAGCTTATGCTTATAGTAATATATCACTCTCGCTGAAAACGTTAAAGTAATAACTGCAGTGGCTATGTAAAATTGTATAAAAAAATCCCTGGGTAGGCCAACATTTAGGCTCCAAATATTTTTCTTTGGAATTTGTGGCTGATCTTTTTTTTTGTAGATTAGCACTTCAGTGTTCTGCTTTGGTCCCAGTGGTTAACTTACCATCTCATAAGAGGCTATTTGTAACTTGGCTTTGACTGGAATAAATAAAGTTCTTATTCTGATGACACCTGAGCTTTTGTGCTCTTCTGCTGTGTCCTCCTTTCCTGAAGTCATACCCATGTGCTGCATCCTGAGAATTTCAAATTTATATTCAAATTTTCTGCAAGACAAGTTTCACATAGATCTATTGACAAATATAAGAATGGGCCAGAGAAAACCCTAAAATTAGTTGGATTTTATAAATATTTTTTTTTAAGAGTAATCTACAGGCTTCATTTAATCACATTGGTTGAAGAAAATGCTCAAAGCAAGCCTATCCCTTCAGAAACATATTTAATTTGGGATTTTAGGAAGAATTTCAACATGTTTATATTTCATTTCTATTCATCAGCTATTGCTTTCATCAGCATGCCTTATCAGGAGTCCTGCTCTTCACTGTTTTTACCTGTTCTGAAGGATTCCAGACGTAACTAACAACATTATTACTCCAAGTAACTGAGGCATCTTTGGTCTTCACAATGGAACACACAGTTAGGGCTCTG
Organism: Neopsephotus bourkii; assembly: GCF_033783945.1. NCBI lineage: Eukaryota > Metazoa > Chordata > Aves > Psittaciformes > Psittacidae > Neopsephotus > Neopsephotus bourkii. Next base: position 5,818,048 of record NW_026901837.1, on the reverse strand, counting down.
GATAACAATCTGGTAAAATGATGCTCTGATCTTGACATTTCTAATTCATACCTGATATGTATTTATAATTGACTGTGTAACATGGAAGATTTACTAGTTTTCATGTATGTCCCATGTCTCAGAAAAACTACACTTCAAGAAAAGCATCAGCAATTAAAGTGATGTTTACTTGTAAACAGCCTGTACAAAATTAGAAGTTCAGGTGGGGTACTTTTTGGAAAGAGGAAGGACTTAGTAGTAGCCTTGTGCTTTTCCTCTTTTCAGTGCAGATGCATGGAAAGACAGCCAACTTTGCTTGGGTATTTTGTATTACAGATTAATATACAGTTCACATGATGCTAACAGAATCACAACCAGGATAAATTTAATATTTTTGATAAGTTCAGGAACTATTGTACTGTGATATTCTTAAGAGCTATTCATAGATAACCAACATTCCTTACACAGCTAGCCTTGTGTAGTTTTGTGTTGAGTGGGTAGCCTTTTACCCTAGAAGGAAGAATGGAAAATGTTGCACAATGAGTTCATTGACAACAGTGAATGCCATTCATCAAAATTTAGGCAATACTGTTTTCATTTTTGTTCAAAATATTGTCATGGGAGGTGTGGTCTTTTTTTCTTCTTTTATTATTTTTCTTCTCCTTTTTAATTTTTTTTTGTTGTTTTGTTTTGTTTTGTTTTTGTTTCTTTGGCTGCTTGGTTGGTTGATTGATTTTGGTTATATGAGTTTTTTTAAATAAAGAAATTTTAGCCAGTGATTTTGTAGAATCTCATCCAGTGAGATTTTGCATACTTACCTGAGATTATTATAATATCCTTGCTAGTTGTGGAGTCCCAGTGTGTAAATAAACAACTTTAATTGTAGTTCTATCTGTTTTCAGGTAGTGACTTTAGGGCTCTATTGTTAAAATGAAAAAGGTGAAACAAGCAAAAATATTACTTGTTGAATCAGTCTAAAATTAGCAATAGTATGAATAGCTTAAGTACTTAGCCACTATTCATAGTTTCCTACTTCATAACTGATGCAAGTCCTTACAGGCTTCACAAGCTGATTAAAAAACTCACTTGTGAAAGAAATGCATAGAGATCTATAAAAAATAAGACATTTTTAACATTGCGCAGCATAAAAAGGAACTTTGTTCTGATGAAAAGCTGGACCAGATATATTTGGGGTTGATTGTCATCTCTTGTCAAGGTTTTCTAGGCTGCAACAAGAATGGCATACTAGCTGCTACTGATAAGTAGTCCGGGGCAGGATAAAGAATACTTGTCTATGGCCAGCCTTTTTCATGTACCTATCATAGAATCATAGAACAGTTAGGGTTGGAAAGGACCTTAAGATCATAGAGTTCTAACCCCCATGCCATCAGCATGTAGGAACAGAGCATAGTAGGAGCAGAACTCCTACTAAACCATGTCACCCAAGGCTCTGTCCAGCCTGGTCTTGAGCACCGCCAGGGGTGGAGCATTCACAACTTCCCTTGGGCAACCCCTTCCAGTGCCTCATCACCCTCAGAGTAAAGAACTTCTTCCTTATATCCAATCTAAACTTCCCTTGTTGAAGTTTGAACCCATTACCCCTTGTCCTATCACTACAGTCCCTCACACCTGAGTCGGAGCAATCCCAGGCACAGCTACAGGCTGGGCAGAGAAGAGATTCAGAGCAGTTCTGCAGAGAAGGACTTCGGGGTGCTGATCGATGAGAAAATGAACATGAGCTGGTTTCAGTGTGCGCTTGCAGCCCAGAAAGCCAACTGTATCCTGGGCTGCATCAAAAGGAACGTGACCAGCAGGTCGAAGGAGGTGATCCTGCCCCTTTATTCTGCTCTCGTGAGACCTCATTTGGAGTACTGTGTGCAGTTTTGGTGTCCTCAACATAAAAAGGACATGGAACTGTTGGAACAAGTCCAGAGGAGGGCCACAAGAATGATCAGGGGACTGGGGCACCTCCCATATGAAGATCGGCTGAGAAAGTTGGGACTGTTCAGCCTGGAGAAGAGAAGGCTGCGTGGAGACCTCATAGCAGCCTTCCAGTATCTGAAGGGGGCCTATAGGGATGCTGGGGATGGACTCTTCATTAGGGACTGTAGTGGTAGGACAAGGGGTAATGGGTTAAAACTTAAACAGGGGAAGTTTAGATTGGATATAAGGAGGAAATTCTTTCCTGTTAGGGTAGTGAGGCACTGGAATAGGTTATCCAGGGAGGTTGTGAATGCTTCATCCCTGGCAGTGTTCAAGGCCAGGTTGGACGAGGCCTTGGGTGAGATGGTTTAGTGTGAGGTGTCCCTGCCCATGGCGGGGGGGTTGGAACTTGATGATCTTAAGGTCCTTTCCAACCCTAACTATTCTATGATTCTATGATTCAACGAAGGGTCCCTCTCCAGCATCCTTATAGCCCCCTTTCAGATACTGGAAGGCTGCTATGAGGTCTCCACGCAGCCTTCTCTTCTCCAGGATGAACAGCCCCAACTTTCTCAGCCTGCCTTCATATGGGAGGTGCTCCAGTCCCCTGATCATCCTCGTGGCCCTCCTCTGGACTTGTTCCAACAGTTCCATATCTTTGTTATGTTGAAGACACCAGAACTGTACACAGTGCTTCAAGTGGGGTCTCCCTTTATGAGACCAAGAAGAAATGCTTTCCCACCACAGACCAGTAGGAATTATTACACTTCTCTGCCCTGTGTATAAGTTCTGCAGTACTGGGCATGCCATATGTATTCATTCAACTCTCAGTTATTGCTAAGGATGTGATAAAACATGACAGCCTAGTTTCTTGCCTTGCCTACAACAGGTTAATCACCTGAAGATTAAAAATAAAAATAAAAATCAGTCCAGTCAAATATTACATTCTAAACTGGCCAGTGGATGACATTTAATGAGATGTAGTGTTCAGGAGGTCAGACTCAATGATCAAATGTTCTTTCCAACATTAAATTGCCTGAAATCAATGACATGTGAGGAAGCAGTGATGGTAAAATGAGTTAAACATATTTTCCACAAAATAATGCAGAGGACTTACACTTTTCCAGAATCCCTCAGTTCAAGGAGAGAAAATATAAGCTTCTTAAAACTTATGTGAGAATTAAATGGTGTCATTTTAAATTTAAGTTCCATAGAATTAAACTGCACCAGACTATATGTGAGCACAGTTAAAGGTAAAACATAACCCTTTACCTCTTCAGAAGGTTTTAACAGTCCAGAAAGCTTAATGATGTCAGTTTCCCTCAACTATTTTTGCTCAAACAAATGCTTAACATGTTTTTGGCAGTACAAGTCAATTTTATACTAATGGCAATGTGTAGATATAATACCATTCAATTATAGGTCACTGTGATATTAGTATTGTAGAAAGCCATGATGCCACTGACAGAAAGAATTGCAGGAGGGTGCATTAATTAACTGTGGAAAAACCCTAATTTTTTATGAACTTACTGGCTGTCTGTAAGATCAGCCTTTGGAGTCCTTTTATGCTGATGTCTCCCAGTTGTGACTGAAAGCAAATGTATGAAAATAGAGTAATAATACAACTTGTTCCAAAGAAGGCAAGCTTCTTTGTGAATCAGAAACCTGAAGATATTGCATAGACACCAAGGATCAGATAACTAGAACTTTAACAAATCCCGTGTTCATGTTGCATTCATTATTATGGTATGCTTAATTGAAAGGAAACTCTTTTAACTGAAAGAAAACTTTTTTTTTGTTTGTCTTATAGAGAGATTGATCTGTTCTTAGCTGCAAAATTTTGAATAAATTACCCAACTTTTTTTTTTTTTCTAAAGGTGCAGGCAGTTTTTAACCTGCCTCCCTAGTCTACTGTGAAGTTCATATTGCTCAATGGATTCAAGGGAGCACAGGAGAACAAACCAAATAGTTAAGAGACTAAAGAAGACTTCTTTCTTATGCATACTCCTACTCAGATGGATGAAGGACAGAAACTAACTTGTAGATGAGTTTAAGAGTCCTCATGCTTTAAGCCACAGCAAGCCTAGCTTGTTTCTTCCCATAACAGGGACCTGTCACTATGATAGTAATACTATCATAGTGATACTATACTATATGATACAGCTGTCATGTAGTATACACTTGGCAGGGGAGCTTCACTTGAACTTCTCAAAAGCCACTAGATAATCTTCCTTAAATAAATGAGCTCAGTTTGGTTGCTACTTATCTTCTTCTATATGACAGCTGAAAATTCCTGTAGTTCTTCTACAGTAAGAGTCAATCACTTAATTTCTAGTTAGGATTTTGTTGGTACCATTTTGCAGTGGCCATTGTACACAGTGAATCCCCATTTCTCTTATATCCTAAAATAACTTCAAAAATAATCTCTAGGTTGCTAGCTGGTTTTGCTCTCTGCTGGAAAATATTTAATAGTAGAGTGAAGATGATTAATAATGGAGTCCATGAGTACCACCAAATATTCGAAATATATTTCTTTTAAAGGATGAGAATGATTTAACCAGGACACAGTAGCAGTCTCTTTTCAAATACTGTTCTGACATGTGGTTTTTCTTGTCAATAATGTCTGAAAAGGAAACTAGAAATATATTCACCTCAGTTATTGAACTTGTACATTAATACCAACTCAGACATTTAAACATATATTCACATTGTACAGTAACATGTACACCCAAATATACATACACAAAACAGCCCAACACAGAGGAGTGGTATTCCACACACTATGGTGTTTATGACATCTTAATTTAGTTCCCCAGGGTGCATATAAGGACACTGGGATCATCACACAGTCACAGCTTACTTTCCATGCACTCTTCCAGTGCACAGAAGAACATCATACGCAGCTGTATAGCGTAGTTATTTGTCCTTGTGGTTTAGTATGTCATTACCCAGTATCAAATGTGTACTAGCTACACCTGTTCTTAATGTAGTGGTGTGGTTTTCTTACTTGAGGAAACAGTTATATATACTAGATAGTGAGAGCACTGTAATACTATACAACTTATAGAGAAAATGAGTTGATATTATCTGTATGGATCAGCATTACAGAAGAAACAAGCACAGATTGCCAGATGATTTTACAGATACTTTGATGGCCATTTCAGGCTCTTCTCCCAGACTTCTGCATGGTGTTCCCTAGACCATGTCAGTTGCTTGCTCCTCATCCAATTTGTTAGTCTTTCTTATCTTGATTTATTCCCATGTCTTATCATATTGTGAAATGTCTTTCTCAGACCCTCTGCAGGAGCAGTTTCCGTGACTCCTTGCATTTTACCAACCTCTTCACCCATCTAATCCCTTTCTTTTCTTACCTTATTTTGCCCTTTCTCCCTTTCTTCTCAATATCTGCAGCTTTTGAGTTGTCTTGGCCATCCCATTCCAACTTTTTTATCCTATTCCATCTCTTCAAGTTCTTAGACTCCTGGCTCCACATCTGCTTCATCCTTGACTTTCCAGGTATTCCTGCTGAGTATACCTCCAAAGCTCATTGATGCTCAGGAAATACTAGTCATTTAATGGATCCAAATCTGAAACCCTCTCCTCATCCTGTCCTCATCTTCTATCCTCTTGGCTGAACTGTCTTGCTGACAGCCTCTTGTTCCATGTCCACACCACTTGTTCAGGTTCCCTCCTCACCTCCAAACCTTCTTCTTGCTTTATGCCCCTCCTCCATCAGCACATGCACATGCATGCAGTGTATCTACCTCTTGTCCACTTGTCACTTGAGCTAGGTGGCTTTTCCATACAGTGTTGGCTGGGATGCCAGCTCCCTGTGCTCACTTCACAGTCTCAGGTTAGCACTTAGTGTGGTCACACAGCCACCCGGAGGTGATGCCTGCTTACTGAGAACAGGATCCTCAAGAAAAAAATCAGCTACAAAACCTTAACCTATTAAGCATAAAAATATTGATTTTTTTTTCCCCCATGAAAATATATGCTTGGATATAATAAAAGCTAAAAGACATATCTTTGGCACAAGGTCATATCTCTATGAGATTTGGGACTCTTGCTCCCAAAACACTAGATACTCTGAAATCTATGAAATGAGTTGTCCCCACAGGTGTTGTGCTGTTTTATTTTGCTTTGTTTTGTTTTTTATTAATTTTTTTATTTATTTATTTTAGCATTGCTGTTTTCCAAGTCTCTTTTTTTGATATGGCTGAGACAGATATTTAGGATGAATGCACTAAACCCCTATTATTCAAATTTGGGAAGGTTACAAACAGCTGAAATTAAGATTTTATGGTGGAAAACATTAGACAAGTTTACCTTTTCTGTGACTGAAGCAAAGTTCAGACTATCACCTGTTTAACAGCTGTAAAGTCAATGAGTATATAGAAGACATAAAAAGAATTAATTGTCTCTCTATGGATTCTTTTGGATATCTTAGTAACTTTGGCAAAAAAAATTATAATAGGGTTTTTGAAATGCTGCACACATTGAAAGAAGACTGGGGCAATGATCCTGCCCCACTTATGCTATTGTTTATTCTCTTTCCTTTTTTTTTTTTTTTCCCTTAGAATCTAATGCCACAGTAGTGATATTCAGGATTTTTGTCTTTATGAATCTGTTTCTTTTTGGCTTTCATTCCTTCAGTCTCTTAACTTAGTACAAACTGCTTCAGTAAACAAGAATATTATACCGCAAATTTGTATTTTTAGGTAATATATCAGTAATGTAAAAATTAGGCACAAGGAAGCTTACACAGTTCTAAAATCTGGAGAGTGTTTATTTTTTCACCACTTAATCTACCAATATTATTCAGTTCTTTTTGTGCTGATGATTTTAATATCTAAAAGGATATGAAATTGCACTGCATGTATTATTTATATAGAAGAAGTCCAAACTAAATCATCTGGCTGATTTAGCATTCATATATTGCTCTTAAATATCTAGAACTTTTGAACTGTGTTTTAAAAATTCAAAGGAGCCTCAAGTGACCAGATCTGTTTCCCTTGCAAAATAATCATAGAATCACTGAATATCTCAAGTTGGAAGGATCCCATAAGGATTACCGAGTCCAACTCCCTGCTCCTCACAGGACTGCCTAGAACTAAAACATATGACAAGAAGTGTCTTTCAGATGCTCTTTGAACTCTGAGAGTCTTTGCAGTAATCTCTTCCCTGGGGAGCCTGTTCCAGTGAACGACCATCCTCTTAGTGAAGAATCTTTTCTTCATGTCCAATCTGAACTTTCCCAGATTCATACCATTTCCACATGTCCCAATAAATCCCATTAAAATATAAAAATAAAAAACTGATTATGTAAAGATTCATTCTCTAGAGAAACAATCAAGCTGTAAAAGGGTTATCTTGTCAAACAAGACACTTTTCCATGCTTCATAAACTCCTACATCAGACCTGTGAAATATGGATGTATGTCCAAATGAGCTCAAATTTCTTTATGTGAAACACTGAAATGTGTAACTCTGTCTTCTTCTATTTTGGTTATTTCAAGTATTAAAAATATGGATATCTGGGAGTGCCAAAAGGAGTGTAAGGTTTGAAGAACTGCATATCTCTGCTCGGAGCTTGTGGTTCAGCTCCAAGCTGCCTGAAATGAGCACCAAGTATCAGACTTAACTGCAGTGCAGTCAGGTCTGTAAAACTGTCTTTTTGACAGTGTATACCAAATTGCCTGTTTAATCATAATCAGTTTCTACAGTGTAATACTACATACTGCATAAGCCAAGTACATATAAATGTAGATATTCAAGTTCAAAGTGTTTTAGATGGTTTCGCTTTAAAATGAAGTAGGTATTGCATTACGGCTTTACTATCCCTTTGCTAAAAGAAGTCTTCGTGGACTCATAAAATAACACAATATTCTAGCACATTTTTGCTACTTCAGACAAAACTACATAAATAAACTATTTTTTATTTTTTTTTCTTTTTCCTACTAAGTGGTACAAAACAAGGCTATCACAATCCAACTCCCAAAGTTGGGTAAGCTATGCATATCCTGACAGTCTTGTGTCTAATCTCTTCTTAGAAGTTTACACCAAAGAAGGCTTCACAACCTCCCTAAGCAGTCTAATCTGTTGCCTGTCTACACTGTTCAGAAGTCTAGACTAATGCCTGAACTAAGCCTGTAATTTCTTCATGCTCCTATTCTGTCAGGAACATATCACATGTAAGATGTGTCCCTCCTCACAAGGGGCCACACATTCCTTCCTCCCTTTGAGCCCTGAAGTTTATTTGTGCCAGTTCAACAGTTTCCCCTGATTATAAGGCAAGACTGTTCTTTCTTTTTTCATTTTTTTCTTTTTGAGCACTGCATTTCACAGACCCAGTTTACAGCACAGCCATATGAAGCGCTGAGTCAGCATAACTGAGAGGAGAGAAATACCCAGGGGCGAGCTGGAACAAGTGGTTAAATGTAGAGAATGTGGAGAAGGTGAATGGTGTTTGAACTATTATAAATGGCACTGTTAATGTTCAACAACAATCTGAAGGTCCCTCATCATAGGATCAGCCCCTTACTTGCTTCTCAGTTCCCAGTGAGTTCCTGTTCCCAGCGGGCTTCTGATCAGAAGTTAAATTTCAAATAGAGAGTAGTCAGGAGGTCACAATATGACGGATGACAGATGGCAGAAAGATGATGAAGCTGAATCAATTTAACCACACAGACAGCATGAAAGACATGGTTCCCAGACTATGAGCCTGGCTCTGCTATTCTTCTTTCTTGCTCCGCATTTGAACTAGTCTCTGCCCCCTTTCCCACTTCTCTTGCTCCCTCCTTTGTACAAGCTCTGGTGCACCACCTGCCTCAAAGTACTCTTATTCAGTTCACTAACCTGGTAGAAATTTACTTGCTCTTTTTGCTGGACTAATGATCTGCAGTGTTTCAGCAAATGGGAGATATTAGCAGCAGCATGGAGGTGGGAGGGGGAGAGCAGGAATGGCAAGCTGCACAGTCAATATGTGCAGCTACCCCATCAGAGGGGTCTTGAGCTCCCTTAGGTCATAAGCAACATGAACATGTTATTCAGCCCTTATACTAAATAAAGTATATGCCAGTGATGCTGTCTTATATGTAGGGCCTTTCATGAGCAAAACCTGAAGACTTGTACAGCTGTGACTGCTCGGGTTGCAGTGTATCTCAGTCATGCTTCATTCTCATTTGTGTGACTAGACACATTGACTTCAAGTAAACTCAACACAGTTTGGAAAATATTATTAGAGAAAGAGTATTTTAATCAATAGAATGAACTTAATTTTCCTTAAATATAACAGAAACACACTGACTGCAAAACAAAGGAAAAAAAAAAAGGGGGGGGGAAACATAAGGCATGCACAACACTGTCTTAAGTAAAAAACATTAGTCAAACCTTGCCTTATTTCTTTCCCTGAAGGCAGCAAGACACTTGAGATTGAGCCCCCTGACATAAGGGTCAGCATGCCCTGACTCTCCCCTTAGGGTCTTGATAGGTCAGTGACCTCTGTCATCCTGTTATGACCATTCAGCTTTGAGGAGAGCAACAAGCACCAAGAAGAAATCCTCACCAAGAGTGTAATTAGGGTATCCTACTGTAAGGGTGCCTTAACCGGGTAGACTTGAACTACGATGCTGGCACTTTTATCCAGATTGTTGTACTAGAAATAGAAATAATACTGAAGAGATCAACACCTTAAATCCTCTTTTCCTCTCAATTCCAGTTTTTATTGTAAACATTGTCTTTTCTCCACTTTTCATCTAAAGTTTTAACTCCTATATTCCTAAACATCTGAAAGCCTCATATTTGTCCTAGTGTCTAGACTACCTTAGTCAAAATACAACAAATGCATATATCAGAAGATACATATAATTTCATATTATGTATGTCCAGGCTGCCCAGGGGGGTTGTGGAGTCTCCTTCTCTGGAGACATTCAAAACCCGCCTGGACACGTTCCTGTATAACCTTATCTAGGTGTTCCTGCTCTGGCAGGGGGATTGGACTAGATGATCTTTTGAGGTCCCTTCCAATCTCTAACATATTGTGATACTGTGTGATACTGTGATAATCTTGCACAAATGATTAATGAAGTGCTTTTTATTATTATTATTTGGCTTCATGTTGTTGGTAATCTGAGCAGCTAAATGTTAGATCATCATATATATATGTCTGATATTTCACATTTGTCCTCAAGTTTGGTTTGCCTGAGAAAAGTGGATTGCACATATGGAAAGCAATAGCTAGCCATAGTCACTGATTTCCTGTTTCTCTCCTTTTAAGTTTTTGTTAAAATGGGACTGGTATTATGATTAACTCATCTTACAAAGTTACTGCCTTCTCTAAGACTGATTATACATACAATAGGATTAAAAAAATGTCTAGCATGTTGAAATATTAACGGTGTTAGAATTTTTTTGCTGAACTGACAAAAAAAATCTGTACTTCATTATGTTTTTCTATAGCAATGTTTCATTGTGCAATAAGAAGAAAAATACTGATTTTAAATCCAGATAAACATTCTTACAGTATTCTTTCTAGTAGGCTTTATAATGAAAGAAAAAATCATTTTGGTAGTGAAGAATTGTTCATTTAGCACCCCCCCGTCATCTTTCAGCTTTGAGATTCAAAGTCCAATTCTGCTTAGGATTCTCCTAATGTTCTGACTAAATTCAAAGACTGAATTTTACCCTTAAAACAAATTGTTCATAAAGAAATGAACAGTTCCAACAACTTGATTACTTTTAAATGTCCTAAAATATTTGTCAATGGAAGATCATTCCTACTAAAATGCTTTATGTTTTTATTTATAATGACCATCGATAAATTTCCATGATTTTTCCTTCAGTATACAAGTGTACTCCACTGTTGCTTCTTCAAACTATCTTCCATGGTATACTTGAAGAGAAATGTTACTTTCCCTGTTGCAGAGTAGTAAGAAGGATTCCTTCTCCCCAGTTGCTGCTATAAGGCTGTTGAAAAAAAGTACAGGAATAAGCAGTAGTCTTGATTTCTTGATAATAATATTGGATTCCTACTCAACCTGTGCAACCAAATAAATACTAATACATTGTTTCAAATCTAGCTTGTTATGGTGTAAAACACCTATCATGTGACAATGTTAACTTCTTTAAATACTGCACTAATATATAACGTGTATTTTCTTAGTTAAGCAGGTTTTGTGAGGGCTGAATGTGTATCAATATATCAGTATATAAAAGGTTGATTAAAACTTTTTTTTATCTTCATTTTGCTGTATTGCTTGATTAGATCCTTCTTTATGCAGGCCCAGCTTTATGCAAAGTTTAAGGTAAAAACTGTAGTTTGCTGAGGGCATTTAGAATTTTATTCCCTTAATGATGATGCACAATTGTATCTGGAAGAAATCTTTGAATCTTCCTTTCTAAGTCTAATCAACTGCTAATTATTCCAATCCTACAAAAAGAACAATAACAAAGTATTTGTCACTTTAAGCCCCCAGCACAATATACAGCAGTTATTGGTTTTGGTACAGTGAAGACTTTTAAAAGCTGATTCATGCAGTGTGCAATATCTTTCTAGAGTGCTTTTTGAACGCAATTAGTTGAATCTGAAGATGAATTAGCAATAGGTAACTACACAAGAGGATTTGTATATATCATACGTCATCATGTTGACACTGTAGACATGTATGAAAGAAAGAAAAGAAGGAAGGTTAAAGACAAGCTTGATTTGCAATTACTTACTTGATTTTACTGACAAATAAAAGTGAACTAGAAAGCTGCACCACCACAGAGAGGCTTCAGTAATTTATGCACTCATGAAGACTGTCAAGAAGTGTGCCATTTATATTTTTTAACAGAAGTTGATCCTTGCTACTTTAAACTGAAAGCCAAGATTAGTTCTGAATAGAAAAAAATTTTGAAAGCAGAGGAGTAGATACATTCTGAACATTGAAAAAGGGTTGAAATCTGGAGAAAATATGGATAGATTCCATTTACAATCCATTTTAACTTAGTACTTTTCGTACTCAGAATAGCACAGACACTTAGAAAGGAGTTCATGTTAGTATACCCTGATGACATCTGCGACAGACTCTACTATGCTAAATGAGGGAAGAAGGCCATTCTGAGACCAGGGTCCCTCTTTAAGAAGATCTTGCTCTTTTTCTTCTCTACTTAAATCAGGGAGATGGCCTTTTGTTACTGACAATCACTGTGCTGCACATAGTTGTTGAGCTAGGCAGAGCACAGGCTACTTCTCTTTTTAGAAGGAGGAGGGTAGGGATAAACTTGTGATAGAAAAAATTCTTTCTACTAGCCAAATTTTCAAAATTGTCTTAAGGTAAAGCCTTGTATAGAGAAAGTTACGCTTTTTTTAAGGGCAGAGAATTTAATTTGAATCAAATGAGAGTTTGATTTACTACTCAAACTTTGGTCTTTGCAAATATTTTCCTGTACAGCCAAAAAAAAAAAAAATTCACAGCAGTCTGAAAGTGAAGGATACATATAGGGATACCTAGAAAATTAAGACATTTCAGCAGTTTTTGCAGGTAGAAAGAAAAAAGTTTATTCTGGTTATTATTAATATCTATTCCAAAGAGTCACACAATAACATTTAATTCTCCATTCTGGGTTATTCTATTAAAATTCTATGTGACAGAACAAGTCTCATGGGTATACTGTACCTAATATCACAAATGTGCTGAAACAAGTTCTGAAGTCAGTATCTCTCCTTAAAACCAAGAGTTTAGGAATTTATCTACATTTGATTGGGGTTGCAATTATTACTGACATCTTGCTATGGAAAAATCATATTAAAATCACCAAAATTTACAACTTTTTCTGGGAATTCTCATCATAGTTTATGATGATTATATAGAACTAGTCAGTTTTAGAATACTCATATATTTTAGAATTTCAAACAATCAATAGTAAGCCCATTATTATTAGGCCTCATTATTTTTTTTAATTGATGATTTGATGGCTAATCAATTGACTTGGGTATTCTGATAAATGCATTGTGATTATCTCAGAGTTCAGAAGACTGTGAGAATGTCAAACAAACACATACATAATCAAATTTAAAGGTCATAAAAGCCTGATGATGTAAAAATGGCTGAAATGTTTGTCTACTGTGTAAAATATAAGAGCATGGTGTGACTGTAATATATTAAAATCAAACTCTAAGTTACTGCAGTTTTTATTACTTATTTAAATGAAATATTGCAGCAGGGCAGAAAACTATTTTTTTAATGAGAAAAGCTAACTAATAGAAATGACTTGTAAGGAAAAGTTATACGCTCCCACGTAAGGAGATGCAAAAATTTAGAACTGTTGAAAAGATGTGGAAACTGATATATAATCTAACTATATGTAGTGGATGGTGTTCAACCTCCAGGTAGCCACCTTCAGACTGGATGTTTCTTGGAAATAGGTGTGTGGTTACACAGAGGATGCTACTAACAGGACTTCAGTTTGTCATACCTGAGATAAGTTCCACTAGTAGTGAGGCAGAGATGAAAAAGAATATCTTTAATATCTTTACAAAGCTTGTGAAAAGGGCTTTACAAGTGAAGGAAAGAGAGGCCTGAGGAGCAGAAGCTCAAGGCAATGATAAACAGCAGAAATCTGCATAAAAACAGAAAATATAGAAAATAAATTTTAATGAGAACAGGGCCATATGAGGAACATGAAGAATTATAATAGATCAGTCTACTGAAAATCTAACATACATGAAAATATGTTAATGCAGAAAATGTTAATAAAAAAATGGAAACGTCACTACAAGATCAAAATATGATTTCACTTGTATGAAAAAGACATACCAAAAAGCCCTCTTAATTCATACAACAAAAACATTACAATATAAAGGTTACAGTTTGTCCAAGGACAGACAGTGCAATAAGACAAATGTTATTTGTCTGGTATATCATAAATATTTCCTTTTGACTTCAGACTTGAATCACTAGAAGACAATAGACCCAATACAGACCAGATGGATGAGAATTTCTGTGAATATCTTTAAAGAATATGTGGCAGAATTACACAGTTGTGGATTTTGACTGTAGATAGAGAATACTGCAGGGATATGAAGTCTAGCAGTTTCTAAGAACATGACCGTGAGATTTGAGTGCACAACTTCAAGAAAGTATCTAGAATGAGACATTTTTATGGACTGATTCCAGCCAACAGAAAGATACTCATTGATACTATGAAGGCTGAAGACAATTTGGATTAGAATAATAGTAAATTGACAGAGTTCACAGCTTTTTAGAAGAGAGCTTAGCAATAACAGCAAAACAAAAATAAGGAGAAAAATACAGCAAACACTAAGATTTGGGAAGTAAGATTAAGGGGAAAGGATTTAGGTAGAATGGACATTTCCTTTAACAAACAATTTTAAAAGTAGGTGGTCAAATGGTTCCATTCTTAAGGAAAGGTAGAAAGGTACTAATATGTCTAGATAGCAACCTGTTTAATGATTGTCAGAAAAGTAGAAAAACTAAGGAAAGAGAAAAATAGATTGGATTACCATGAAAAAAGTATAAAAATAAAACATCACAGAGATATAGCACAGAGAGCTGCAGTTAGGAGGGACACCAAAGCCTCATCCTCTCAGACAAAAAAGTACATTTGAAACAAGATTAACAAGCAATACTTGATATTAAAAAGGAAACAAAACTACTAATAGATGATTCTGGAAAGGCAAAAATGTTTGATATTGTCACAAAAATAAACAGAAACCAGCATAGATTTCTGAAGAAGACACTGCACTTAACTTTGTTCTTACAGAACATTGGGCCATATGGAGAAGGGGAAAGGCTTTAATAAATTTCATGACATAATCTCATAAACTGTTTTAAAAAAAGAGAGATTTTTGTATAAAGCCATAATAAAATTACATGGAATGTGCGAGCATATCTGGATATTTCTATTTCCCTTTTGTAGGAAAATGTAAAGTAAATACTTGGAAAATGTAATATTAAAAAAAATACCCCAAAACCCAAACAGTCAAAACCAAACAAAAGACCTCTTTAAAAATTCATGTCAAACAAAACAATATAGCTAGATAAAATTAGTTTATCACTTACAAAATTTTAGAGGTTATCCAATTTAAGTAGAGAATGTAGAAGAAATGTTCTTTTGCTTTGCCAGACATACATGGAGGTGTGTGAATATGTAGCTGAAGTGAATTGTAATCCTCCATAATACCTGAGATTGATCACTATTGGAAACCTCTGTTCTATTCAATCAAGCTGATCCCATCAATCAAGAAGACACTTTGAAGTGGATGGAGTGGAATGAAATTTTCTAGTGTTTGTGTGTACTTGCTGAGCAATACTGTGTGTGACAGAGAAATCCCAGATACTGAGATTTTTCTGCTCTGGGGGAGCCGAAACATCACTTCTCTTGTCTGGTGTCGGAGACAGCTGCCACTGTCTGAGACTTGTCTAAAATAATATAGCTCCAAACTCTAGGAGCTAACTGCCTATAGTATGTTCCACTGGCAAACCACTCAATTTCTTTTTATTTGTGACTCATATTCATATCCCATTCTTCAGAGGTGAGATGTGAGTAGTTGAAATCAGGGCTTTTCGGACTTTAGGTCTGCATTGGACCATGTAATTGCTTTGTTGTTGATACAGTTAAAGTCCAAACATACCAAAATCTTGACAAACTTCCCACCTCCTTTTTTATCAGTCTGCTCTTTGAAGTCATTACTCGAATATCTTGATATCTTTGACGACAAGAAAGTTCAAGACAGAATCGTAAGTTAAGCCAAGGTATTGTTCACAGCAGAAAATTTCTTTCATCATCTAGTAGGTAACTCTGGTTGGGATTTCTTTTTTTTAACTTTAAGATCGTAGTTCTTAGGAAAAACAAGTGGGAAAACAAAAATTTAATGCCTTTTTTATGTATTTGGCATTTGGATACTCATTAGCACACTGTATTCACACTATCACGATTTGCTCATCAAACACATAACATTAAAAATTAATCACATTAAATGGAAACTTTTAAATTCACAGTAGCATGTGAAAAACAGACTGTTCTGTGCTGTGCTTATATCAGAAGGAATAACAGGGAAAAATACGGCAGAAAAGTAAATAAATCCCATGAGATAATATTTGACTTTCCTGTTCATTCTGTTCACTTGTTACAACTTATTTAATTTGGTATATACAAATGAGATTTAAATTATATTACCTGTAGCATAAAGCAATAAGCATTTATTTTAATTTGTAAAAGGGTAAACCATATTTTGCTCTCTGCTTAGTTCTGTGTTATCTAATTTTTTGGTAAACATTGACTACAGAAAGAATTCTGTCTACTTCTATTCTTCAACATTCCAATCCTCTGACAGGAACACATATAAAAGAATAATAATCTTTTAATCTTTTAATCAAAATCTAGTGCATGTTCAAAATCTAGTCTAGAGCTTAAAGCATGAATTTCTATTTGCTAGCTGCATCTGGAAAATTACCCATTGATTTGTTTGGCAGTTTAGTTTCTACAGGAAACTCCAATTACACAAAGGAAGTGGTTTTTTGCAAATATCAGTATTCTGGATTTATAGTCTACTCACAAAAATTATTTAGGCATATTTTACTTCTTTTTGGAATAAAAGCTAATAAGCCAGTTACAAGCAAAGAGTCACTAATTCTGAAAAAAAAATTATATTTTTCTTCCAGTAAAAGAAGAGTAGATCCAGTGGTACATTGCAGAGATTGTTACAGGTTCTTGGTTTCCGCTAAGACCATGAACAGCTGTTGGTGGTCTCTAGGATTAGTGCCCTGTATTCAGAACAAGGATACGATGGTTTTCATAGTATTTAAGCTACATTTTTGTAATAAGAAAACTCCTGAAAAGTTCAGCATGATCCTAACACACCAGGAACCATAAAATCGTAATACACTTGAATCATCCAGAATGGAAATACAGTATAGAAAATAAAAGGGAAGCTTAAAAAACATTTTAAGAAAGACAAGAGAAAAACAGAAGCCTTGTGTGCTAAAGCAATTTGATAAGTAGTGTAATTTTGTGAAATCGTTCATTCAGACACTCCAAATTTGAGTGAAAGTGTTGTTCTGAAATTTGTAAATGGCCGGAAGATGACTTTTATTGCACAGATTTGAACAATACCTGTGCCATCCAGCACATGGATAAACTTCTAGAAGCAAGTGAATGGTTCGTGAAATTCCACCAGCCACTGTACTGCCTGTATAACCAGGCTGTCTTCTTATTGTACTCCCCATTCTTAAACCAGCAACATTGCTACTGTTATCTTACCCTAATGCACATAATGTTGAAATAGCAATAAGAGAAAAGAGTTTTCATCTTAGCAAGGTCATCAATACTAGTTGGAAATAAATATTCAATCAATTTTTCTGCCTTGAAAATATTAGCATTGTGCTTTATATGCCTGATACTACTTTGATCAATAAATTTTCGTAATCATTGAAGAAATGGAAATCCAAACAAGTTTTCAGTCTTCTGGTTTTGGTAATATTATCTGAAGCTTATTATAAGATATTTTTGAAAACTAGCCACCTGTCCTCTCCAAACCATAGGAAAAAATTTATCCTGTTGGACTTTAAATAAAACATAGATAGATTATCCAACTACATTTAGGGAGAAAAGCAACGTTGAAAGTTTTCCACATTAAATAATTAACAATTTCCAACTGCATCTGAGTGCAACACTGTAAAGAATTCCTGTAAAGTTCTACATTCTAAGTCCTTTATTTTTTAGTATGTTTGTTTTCCAGATACGTTGAATTTTAGGTATTGTGAGATTGGTTGGATGTCTGAATATTTTATAGCTTAGAATGTCATCAAACTAGAGAACACTGACTAAGGCAGAAATCATAAATTAAGAAGTCAAATAATATTAGTGTTGATCTGTGTGTCAGTCTCTAACAGGAGTAATTAGTTCCTTATTTCATCTAAAATTACATTTAAAACAGCTTGGAAAAGAGTAAAAAGAGCATTTTTATATTTTAAAATGTTTTTATAATTCTAGAATACAGTAGATAGCGTGTTCAGTTCAGTATCCTTCTCATCAGCTCCTGTTTTCCTAGCTTTCCCTTCTGGTGTTTCAGAAAACACCATGCATGTAGTGTTTATAAACAACATTAATTACTAAATTGAAGTTAAAGAACAGACCTCTCCAATATGTTTAATCGTTGGCCAAAGCTCAAATCATCTCAAAACAAATCTTACAAAACCATGCTCTACCCTAGAGATTATGGAATATTATACATCTGTGCAAACCTTTAACAAAGTTTCAGATTAAGGAGACTATAGAGACTGAATCAAATTTCTGTGTACCTCTCCCTAGGGTCAGTGACAAAACAACAACTGCTTGTTTCCATCAGCAATAGTCCGTCTGCTGCTGCTGCTGCTGCAAAAGAAAAAAAAGCACAAGTTTAAAATCTTATGATTCAGCAAAGGCATGACTGTGGGGTGGGTGAATGGGTTTACAGATTTTAAACCAGGTGCATTGTAGACAGATAAGCAGAATGAATACTGCTGATGCTTAATTACTATGTACTTGCATAAGTCATGGATCTCATAGTAAAAAAAGGAAGAAAGATTTATAAGGTAATTCATTCTCTTTAAGATGATCTATATAATATAACAACACAGCCTTGAGAATAGAAAGCTTTTAAAATAGACTAGATTTGTACCTCCTTATGAAAGCTGTCTTTTAGCCACTGCCACACCTGATTTTTATATGATTTTCTTGAATGTGGTTGTATTTCTAGAAGGTACTAATTTACTAGTACAGGTAAAAAGACTAATGCAGCAAAAATTTCCACAGGTGACGATAATGAGATTCATTGATATCTCCTATTTCTCCTTTGGAGAGTCAAAGAGTGGGAGCTTTCAGAAACCCAGTTATAGTTGTCGATTCTCAAGGGCTTTTGGAGTCAAAGTACTTTCTTTTCCATGTTTTTCCCAGTCCTTTGAACACCTTTCTGCTGGGAGCTGTCAGAAGGGGTGCTTGCTCCCTGACACCCTCCTGGTAATAATGACCTTTCTGCATGGAGAGCCCAAAATGAATCTAGTAACACTGAAATACTCCAACAAATTAAATAATATTATAAATAGGCTTCTACTGATATTTATCATAACTCAAGTGGCTGGGACACGTTAAAAGGGTATACCGTGCATTTCTTAAATACTCAATTTCATATTACAAATACCTCAGTACAAAGGTTTTGTTTTTTAAGAAAAAGCCTTTCATAAGGCCAATCTAAACCCTCTCAAACCAAATATCAAAGGCTTCAAAGATTCAAAAGTTCAGTGAGCTTCAGATCAGGTTATGAATTTCACCCTGCTTTCTACTACCAAGATTTGAACTGTCTGCCAGGTCTACCCACCAGAGGTGGGTGATCACATTTGTAGGTTTATAAAGACCTTTTTAAAAATAATTAATTATTTGAGAAACTTAGAAGGCAAGTGGGTAGGTCCTTTCAGCATCATACAGATTGGCTTGCTCAAAATTTTTCTAGGTCTGCCAAAAACTGAATCTTTTAACTCTTTAAACTGGCTCAAGTCCTAAATCTACTCACAGCTTACATAGAAAAAGGCAGCTTTTCTAGTTCTAAATAATTTGGGAGTTAGAAGTTCAAATGCATCTCTTAAAACAGCCAAAGCAGTTTCTGAACTCTTGTATCTGTATATTCACAATAGGATTTTTCCGATAACGTTCAGGACACAGAACTCATAACTTGTTTTAGCTTTGGAATGATTTCACAAATACATGATTTCACACAGGCTGTATTTTGGCAGCCTTGTCTCAAGGTGACAGAGTCACAGATAAGTGAAGCAGTGCTCCCATCTGAAAGATGATTTTATCTCACCATATAAAGGTGGAAGAACTCACTGCTACTTACTTATCTACACTTCCAGCTTTCTTCTTTCTCTTGATTAATATCAACACTCATCCAAGTTCCAGTGTCTGTATGAGTATCCTGCACATATTACAGACAATACATTCCCTTTTTCCTATCCTTTTGAGAAAACTTGTGCCATGAATGATGGATAGGAAATCGATTAATTGAAGAATTAATAATCTGTGGTTATCTTAAAGTTTAACTTTCCAAGGCCTTTAAAACATAGCTGTATCTCAGTCAATTGAATACCCATGTTTTTCTTTTACATTCACAAAAAAGCTAAGTCAGCTAAGCAAACTCAGTAATAGACATTCCCTGTTTCCTTGAAGAAACAGGCATAGAAATCAGGCATTTTCTCAGCTACACATACAAAGCCTACAAGGGGCACCCTAAAATTCATTCCCTAACAATGAAAAGACTGAACCTGGGTTATATCTGAGCATGGTCATCATTGTGCTACTTGTGTCAGCTGTGTGCTTTCACAACAATGAAGGCGAACTACAGATCAGACTGCATTGTCAAGTTATTTGCAGTCATTCAAGTAAAGTGACTGTTTCCCCTTTCTGGCACTTATTAGATTTCATCTGGAAAAATATGTCCAGTTTGGGGCCCCCAATATATAAAAGACATCAGCATGGTAGAGCAAGTCCGGAGGATGGCCATCAAAATGATAAAGGGGCAGAGCACATGAGGTTTATGGAAAGGCTGATAGCAGCAAAGGTGGAGCCAGGCTGCTCTGAAAGGACAAAGCAAAAAGGCATGAGTACAAAGATTGATATTCCAGTTAAATATTGGGGAAAAGGTTTTTTGATCCTTTTAAAGTAAGGGAAGTCAAACACTGCACAGGTTGCCCACGCAGGCTGGGGAATGATTCTTCTTTGGAAATATTAAAAACTTGAGTACATATTACCCTCAGTAACCTTATCTAAATTCAAGGCAAAATCTAACTTTAAAAGTGGCCCTGCTTTGAGCAGGGAGTTGAACCAGATAACCTCCATAGGTCCCTTCAAATCAAAATCATTCTATGATTCTGATACAAAATGCATGCTTCACAGCTTTATAATCTTTGCCTACTAATGCCTTGAAATCTTTATTCTCTGTAAATTTATAGAAGACCTCTTTGTTTCCTACCACAATAACTTATAACAATCGAAAATGTTACATCTTACCTATTGAGAAAAGATCACCAAATTACTTTCTTTGCTACCTACTTATTAAAATATACACAAAATTAGAATTCTCAGCCATCTTCTCTTGTCAATGAAAATGTCTGCAAGCCGTATTCAATTTGTTTACAGAAAAGCTCTTTGATTCCAGACAAGCCAGCTATCCAGGCTGCCTTTCTGACCTAATTATATGCTCTAAAATCCAGAGTGCAACTTTTCCTAAAGCACACTTGATGTGATATGGATTTATTATCTGATCCACATACAGAACAGTGGGAAATCAATGTGCACACAACTTATTAATATTCCAGGAGCTGGTAATAATTAAAAAAAAAGTCAAAGCACTGACCATACGTTCATATTTACTGTTCAAAATGTGTTGTGTGCAGCATGGAAGAGTAGTAATAGGGGACTGAAAGGTTTTGGTGAAACTTTAAGGCAAATCATCTGCTAGTATAAATTATTTAAACATTCTTGCAGTCAATATAACTATGAAAATTTACAACAGCTACAAACCTGTCCCTTCCAAGTCTTAATTTCCCACATTTTAGTTAGGTTTTGAATCAAAACACTTTAATAACCTCCTTTGGATGTCAGCCAAAGCTCACTGAGGTCAATTAAAATGTTCCCAGCAAAAGGAAGGGTTTTTTGATCTGATCTATTACATTTAAGTTGCCTGCTTTGAAATTGTTACCTTAGTCATGTCAAAATAACTTTATTTATTGGGGGGTGGGGGGAGCGGGGGAGAAAGGAGAATCAGGAGTTCTGGTATATGCAGAGATATTATTTTGATATAGAATAATGAAAGAAACTAATGTTAAGATTGATGCAAATGCCTTTGCAACCTAAAGAATGATACGTCATTAGTCAAGATTTGATGTTTTCTGGAAATATTTTTTTATGGAAGATATCTTTTTTTCCTCTTTTGTTTACATTATGCCAGTATCTTAACCCCTCCTTAAGGTTTGCACACACACATACACACACACACATCCCTACCTGTAAGACCATTTTCTTCAATGAAGTTCTAATGGACACATCTTTTGACAGCAAGGTTATCAGAAAACTGGCATACTGATAGCTGAGAGGCAGTTCAGGAATGTTACTGCAGTGTCTCAGAAAGGGGGAAAATAAGGTTCTGTTAGAGAAGACATCATGGTTTGTAAATGGCTAATGGAAGTAACACACTGTAAAAATCTGTACATCCCTTGTTCTGCTACAGCAAATAGATCTA
This sequence comes from Neopsephotus bourkii, assembly GCF_033783945.1. Taxonomy (NCBI): domain Eukaryota; kingdom Metazoa; phylum Chordata; class Aves; order Psittaciformes; family Psittacidae; genus Neopsephotus; species Neopsephotus bourkii. The sequence continues at coordinate 5,795,869 of NW_026901837.1, read as the reverse complement.
AATGCCTATCTCATTTCTTTCCTTTTTCTCTTTTTTTTGTCAAAGCTTACTGAACATCTTCCCACATAGCCATAAGGGAAGGAAGGGTGGTATTGGAGAAGAGGGAGTATTTGTTTTTTTGATTCTTCAAAACCAATTACCCTTATGATTATAAAATTTTAAAATGTTAAATAATAAAACTGTCACATGAAATTTGGCTATGATGCCATATATGATGCAAATTCTTATTTTTACAGTATAAAAGAAACATTTTACACTAGTTTCACATAAGCTGAGTCATGAAAGGATTGGAATTTCTGCTCTATTGGTGCTCTGCTGATGTGTAACTTTTAAGAGAATGATAGGCACATAAAACAGCATGAAGGGAAACCTGACATTTAAGAAAAATTTTTGCTACCTTGTCCTGTATCATTATTCATACTATTAGCAAATTTTGCATAAACTAAGGCACTTTTTAAATTCAAAAGACATCTTTTGTATTCCCTTCTCTGTTACTAGAAAACTCACATGGAATCAACAATTGTGTCTTCTACAATGGCTTTAGATATTGGAATTATTTCAAAGTTTTTTGTTAAAAAAGACCTCTTCAAGCATACTGTAAAAAGCACATTTGAAACTTTTTTGTTTCAAAGGGAATGTTCTCAAAGACTAATATCTGCAGCACTGAGGTGACAGTTATTAGCCTGATGTAGGACTGTGAAAGGAGTCTCTTGGCTGCTAGACTTCTTCCTGATAGTAAAATTACTCTGCAACAGATAATAGGTATGTCTTTTATTATTATTGTTATTACTATTATTATTAGCCATTTGTGTTGTCTGTGTTTCTGTATTATTCCACTAAAGTCATAAATAATGATACAGTTTGCAATATATATGAGATACAATGTTATTTTCATATATGTTATTTGACTCCTTGCTCTAATATAGATGCATATGTAAAGTATTAAATTAATTAACAAACGTATGGATTCAGGATGGGAGAAAGAAGTAACCTTTTTTGCTTTTTCTGAAAATTTACTTCATTAAAACTTCTAAGGTATGTCGTGGTTTAAGCCCAGCCAGTGACTCAGAACTACGCAGCCACTAGCTCACCTCTCCTCCTTTTTCCCTACCCCAAGCAGGATGGGGAGGAGAATCAGAAGAGTGTAAACCCCACGGGTTGAGATAAGAACAGTCCAATAACTAAAGTATAATATAAAACTACTACTAATAATAATGATAAGGGAAATAACAAGGGGAGAGAATATAAAACTGAAAAGGGAAAAGGAAAACAATAACCACAAGTGATGGAGAATAGAATTGATCACCACCTGCTGATTGACACCCAGCCCAACCAGAGTAGCAATTGGTCCCTTCTGGGCAACTCCCCCCAGTTTATATACATGCTGTGGTATGGTATACCCCTTTGGTTAGTTTGGGTTAGGTGTCCTGTCTTTGCTTCCTCCCAGCTTATTGTGCCCCTCCTCACTGGCAAAGCACAAGAGACTGCAAAGTCCTTGATCAAGGTAAGAATTACTTAACAACAACTAAAACATCAGCGTGTTATCACATTGTTCTCAGACTAAAGCCGAAACAAGCACTGCACCAGCTACTAGGAAGGAGAAAAAAAATAACTGTTACATCTGAAACCAGGACAAAGTAGCACAGAGGTACTTCAGGTATGATTTCAGATAGATTTTGTTCATGGAGAATATTTTAGGGATAACTGATCTAGTCTGGTTTCAGCCTTCAGCACTGCCAGTGGAAGAAAAGGTTCAGTTTAACTGACAGTCTTTTTGATAGGGAAGTTCAGATATCCTGAGTTTGTAAGGATTGGGCTAAATTTTTTTATGGTTTTCTTTTTCAGAAGATTTTAGAAGATCCCCTTTGAAGGGTTTTAAATTCAGTTTTCTCTTGTGAGGAGGACAATGAAGATGGAACAATGATTCTGAGTGACTGGTGTAATAACGGATAATATTTTAGGCTTAAAAGTGAAGAAACAAGACAAACCCCTGTGTTTTCCAAGGTAGAGTTTGCCTGGTGCAGTAGCACAGTAACCAACAGAGTTACAGGTCTGATTTGTTCACATTGATCCAGAGAAAGATTTTAATCTGTCTATTGAAACTAATGCCAGCTGTCTGCAGAGCCCCTGGGACAAATACGCCAGATGGAGGTTGCCAGAAGAGTATAACCATGTCCCTTCCCTGCCAATATGTTCCTTTACACCAGTGGGACTTTGGGAAAGCACTTGAGCTAGCTATGTCACAGGGGAACTCCTTGGCTGGGCTTTCCTCTTCTTTTGTCCAGAAGATGTAATGGAAAAAAAAAAAAAAAAAAAAGGGAGTGACGGGAGGAAAGGAAAAAAGCCAGTGACCATATCTCTGCATCTTCTTGATCATGTTTAAGTTATTATCATCACCAGAACTATGGTGCAATAGTACTGAAAATAGTATTGCAAAGCTGCAAATAAGTTTCTCCTTTGTTCTTAGCCTCGCAATATTTTCCTTAGCATTTCATAAACTAATATCATTTGCAGTATGCTTCTTCTATGCTGTTTGTTTTGCCAATAAGTAAGATTCTGTTATGGTCTCAGTACCATAGCCTGTGAAGTGATTGGTGTTTAAATCCTTTATGTGCAATTTTTCCCAGGACTTAGTTTTCTGAATTCCAAAATGGTTGCACTTGAATTGCACTTGATTTCCAATTCATCAGGCAGCAGACTGTGTAAATCTACTGCTAAATTTTATCATCCCCTACTCCTTTTCACTTGCATGTGCTGCACTCATTCCCATTTAAAGAGCCCTTTTGCAGGCTAAAGAGCTAGGGACAGCCAGGACTCTATCCTTAACCAGTGATGGGGTATGACTATACTAGTGGTGGTTTGATCCAGTTTAGTAGTCAGCTGTTAACACAGCCAGACCTAAATGGGTGGTTGAAAGTGCCTCATACAAGCCCTGCTCTACTCTGCCCTACTGAGACCTTGGCTCTCCACATTTCTAGAAAGATTTTTCTAAGTTTGCAGCTATTTAGAAAGCACAGATGTTGCTGCTTCTTGTCCCTGTCAAGGGTGCATGGGAAGCGGTAATGTAACAGTGAGTTATTATGCTAAAAAATTCTGCTGTCTGCATCTCAGGTTCACAACACAAAAAGACTAATTTTGTATGGATTTTCCTGTTTGTTATCAGAGGCAAAATGGGACTCTGATATTCAGGTATATAAAAGTGTTTTTTCACTTCTTTCCTTCATTATGTACAGTGAGAGAAAAGGATAGCTGCAATTCTTTACGGCTATCGGGAAAGACATGTTATGTTACCCTGATTGTAAGTCAATAATTTAAACTCAATGCATTTGCTTTTGAATAGGGAAGTTATCTGGCTAGAAAGTTAACTGTACTGTGGATGAGGTGATGCTCTGTATTGTAATGCTTCCAGTGTGAGTTGCCATTTCTCTATTTCCATATCACCTAGGATATCTGTGGCCTGCAGTCAATGCTGTGTTAAATTTTCTAAGTTCCATTTTAATTATATATATTTACAATTATATATGCTCTGTGTTATCCATGTTTTTTTGTATTGTCTGGGATCCTCCATTATCACAGAATGTCAGGAGACGATTGTAACAAGTCTATGCATGTGTACTGAAAGCAGTAATAGGTTTTTAGTAGGTATGTTCATGTGTAAGGTTAGAACAGCAGTTAGAACAGCAAAAGCAGTTTCCAGCAAGTCTGTCCAACATACAAACATTTGGCTAGTGAAACTGCCTTCACCCCATGTTACTGTGAGGAGGGTTAGAAACCATGAAAGGCAGAGATCTCTACAAGGAGATCATGCTCCCATGGCTTCATTCATGATGAAAAAAAAGCTGGGAGCTACTGGCTTACAGTGGTGCACAGCCAAAGCTGCAGAGCTTCATGGGGACCCACAGTGGCCAGCAGAACTCCAGGCAGCAAGGAATGGCCATAGATAGCATATCTATATATTTACCTGATCCTGTGCATTTTCACATTGTATAAAAGACTGCTGAAGTTCTACAGCCTTAAAATAAGCACAGCTGTGGTTTTGTGGCAAGAGGCTGCATAACAAACTCACTACCTGCTGCAGGCTCCTTTTAACTGATTAGTCATTACTTCAAGAAATATTCAGTTGCACAGTTAGTGTCTCTCCCCCTATCTCAATGGTCTTTCCTTCCTTTCTGTAAAGAAAAAAACCAGCAATCTCAATGTTAAATATTGCAGTGTATCGTGATAACTTCTAATTTTGCACTGCTGGGTTTTTTTACTGCCCTTCTCCTCCCAGAGTGATAAGCTACTGGTGCACTATCTAGAATGTCTGACTCTGCAGGCTTTTTCTTATTGCTTCACTTTTCATTTTGAAAAATATGCGCACTTCCATCTGTTACTTGAATACAATCCTTCTGAGATCTATGTGTGTATGAGCTTTTTGTGCTGAAGAGGCAGGTTTCTTGTAAATGCATTTTGACATTAGTTTTCTGCATACGTGTACTCATCCTACCTGCATTTTATGTTTTAGGTGCCACTCAGTGTAATCACTGAACTTCTGTAGTATTTTAATGCAACTGGGTAGCAATATTAAGTACAAGCGAAGACAGAGCTGATCAACAGCAAAATCTCAGGTTTCTGTTTTTAGCCAGGGTGTATGTGCTTGTGCTCTACAGCAGATGTTTCTGCCTTTGAGGCAATTTCAATGCTGAGCTATTTTAAAGACAGATTATTCTACATGAACAAGTAAATTCATAATTAATTCTACTTTCAACTTTTCAAGACTATTTTTTTGCCACTGAGGGAAAACATGTTACTGCCTAAAACATAAGCTCTGAGAGTTTATATAATTCTTGTTTCATCAGACAGTGCTTCAGTGACAAAGGATATTGCATTCTGACCAGAGATGGCTTTGATTCATACCTAACATTGAGAGGTAGGATGTGAGTCAGATAACTAAAGGCTGTCATTATATAACTGAAGAGGTGCATGTCAGCCAGACCCCATTACAGCACATTGCCTAAAAATTCTGCCTCTCTCTGAGACAGGTGATGTTGATAGCACTTTTGTCTTCCCTCTCTGCCCACATAAACTTTGTTTATTAATTAAGCCTAGGACAAGACTCACTTAATTTTGGAGACTCTGAATATGCAACCCCTCCTCAAAACCCTCTGCCAACTTTGCTTCAGTTTCAGGGTACCCACATTATGGTAAGAGAGGTCACTTTGCTGAGCAGAAATAAACAATGTTGGCAGTTCCCTGCATGCACTTGTACATTTTCTGTAAGAGTATTTCTATAGCTTCTTGTAATGTGGTAAATATGAGATTCTGTGGTGACCTGTGTTAGTGCTCTCTTATTCTGGCCTTCTGGAGTGGAAGTTGGGGAAAACTGGAATTGCAAGAGGTGTTATCTTGCAATTCCACGTGCAAGTGGTTTATCATGTGATTTATCATGTGTCCTTACTGCAAAATGGGAAAGGTGCTTGTCTAAATGAAACTCTAGATTTTAGTCAACTAGAAGCCTTAAACACCAGCAGATTTGGATGAAATGTTCTGGATAGAGACAAATGTTCCGGATAGAGAAAAAGCCACATGTGAAAGTGCAGACTGTGATGCCTTTTCAGCAAAACTTATTAAGATTCATCAACCCCAGGTGAACTGACGTGTCTCTATAGCTCTGTGCAGGGTTGTATCCCAGGGGCAGTATAGCTGCACCTGAGCAGCACAGGGAGATGTAGGGCCAGCTGCCCTTGGCATCCTGCTGCACAGACTCAACTACATCTCTGTTGCAGAGATGTAGGTTTTCATTAATTCAGATACCTGAGTAGAGCAGTACAACATTACACAAATACACCTTTGATGTGAGACACTCAGCATTCTTAAAACTCCTGCTGGTTTGACTTTGCCTTTTTCTTTACTCTTCAATGTCTGACATTTTGCTTTTTTTCATGCAGTTATTAAAATTATGTGTTTATATTTGTGTTCCTTTCAATGGTTGTTGGTGTCAAGATTATTTTATTTTGGGATAATTAGTATATTGTAAAATTTATGAGAAAACAATCTGAAGAATGTGGTCTTGTGGATACAAGCACACCTCTGAATGGGGCAGAGTAAGTTTTAGGCCTTGGAATAGCTTCTTGTTTCATGACATCAGCAGAAGTTGCTGGTGATGTAGTGATAGCAAGCATCCCTTAAGGAAGAAAGGAAAAGCCACCAATGTTGACAGCAGAAGCAGTTGTTCTGCATGGCGTTATTGATTGAATTTCCTTTTTTTTCATGCTCCAGTGTGAATATTTACAGTGTGTGTATTCTTGAGAATTTCTGTTTGGGAGTTCAAGTGCAGCTTCAGATGATACAGCAACATTTTCTGTTCATCTCTTTTTTGCTAAAGTATAAAAACTTCTGTGATCAATATCATATTTTATTTTTTATAGTCTTCCAAAACTCTTATATCCTACAAAGAGCAGGGGGGGTGGGGGGGGAGAAAATTTTGGGACTTTATAGTTCTAATCCTCTTTTATGCAGGTCACTATTTCTTTTTTCAATTAGATTTTTATCTTTTATAAATACTAAGCCAATATTGGTTCTAATGGTCAAACACAAATACTATCAACTAATTTAAGAACTAATCAACTAACTTAACAACTCCAGTATTTGAGTTTTAGTGCCACTGTTTCCCTCCTGGATACCATTCTTCTTGTAGAATAATAAATAGCGAGTGAGGGGAAGATGGCAATGGTGGAATAAAGAAGCTTGAGTGGGTTTGGGAAGCAAAAGCTGTGTGTCACTTGGCTAAAGCAGGAAGTGACAATCAACCATATTTTATTAAATGTAAATGGAAAAAAACAAACTTGTAAATGCTGTATTCACATAACCCCTAGCCAGTGAATGACTCAGTATGAAAGACTTGTTTTTCATTTCAGAAACTGGTGTCTCAGACACAGGCTAATTCCTGGAGGCAGCCATTCATCCAAATGCAACTTGTAGATCAAAATGAATGGCTTTTAGTTCTTGACAGAAAAGAATAAAAGACAAAACTGTGGAAATAGCAGATTCCTTCTCCCCTCCTTCCAACACCCCCCCCCCCCCCCAAAGAAAACCTTTTGCCATGAATTGCTTTTATTAATTTGGTATTGAATTAAATAATACTGTCAAACTTCTTGTCCAGTTTGCTCAAAACAGCATTTGACCAAGCTGACAGCTATTACGAAAGCCTTTACTTGAGACTAAATCATCTTTTCATTGCTGGTGAAGTGCCTTAGAGAACCTGAAACAAAACTGAATAGGTTGCATTTTGTAATTATGAATAATCCTTCTTTCTAGGTAGATAAACTGTCAAAAATGGTAAAACATTATATAAAAAAAACCCAACTCATGCCTATTTAATATCACCAGTTCCCATCAGTTTTAAACAATCATTCATGTTATATCAGCTTTAATGGGGATGAACATGGTACAGGATTTCCCTTGGCTTTAACCTACTTTTACTATTTATGTGAAGTAACTTTTCTTTAATATATATGAAAATCACTTTTTCCTTATGTACTTTGGACCTTATTATTTTTTTTTTGGACATACCATATTTATATTGTGATATATAGAAATATTTATTCATTTTTTTGTCCTGATTTAATCGGCAATTACTTTTGAACAATTTGAGTAGCTTAATCTGTAGGTGAGTTGTATTTTAGAGAAGTAGAATATAAATTAGCTTGTGTAAAGGACAGACAAACAGAATATTCTTCAGAATGTTTTTAGTTTTAAGTCCTTAAATCATACTTGAGTATAATTCACTCCATTCCACTTCCCTGGTTTACACCAGATTTCAGCTCAAGTTTAGCAAAGCATATAAGCATGTGTTTAAGCTTTGCTGTCAAAAAATCAAAATGTAAAAATAAAGCAAACAACATTTATACTTGTTTTTATTTGCCTTCTGTTTTTGTATATGTGAATAATATTTTCAAATTTTAGCACAGCTATTGAGACCAGCAATATGCTTGACGATTATAACGATTAAGTAAAAATAACTCCTATGAGCTAGTTCTTTAAGAAAAGCACATCAGGACTCTCACAGAAAGTTATGGGCACTCTCAACATGGAGTTGTCTCAAACAAACTACTTAATGCTGAATTATGGATTACATCTAATAGCAAAATGAGAAAGCAAATGTTTTAACAGACTACTTCTGCCAACCTAGCTTTTTCCCCAGGCTTCTCTTAAGCTGGATATGAATCAGCTTTGTCCAGAAACTACATAACTATGTCTGTGTGCTGCTAATTTGCTCTGCTATGTCTCACTGTCTTCCTGGTTTGGGAGGCTGGTGGTTCAGCCTCCCTCTCTAAAATGCCTTAACTGAAGGCTTTTGTGTTTTGTATACTTAATCTGAAACTTTTTGTATTTCATATTTCTTTTTTATTATTTTAAAGATGTTCTGTTTTTCATTAAAATCTGTACCCTATGCTGCAGTTGGTATTTTTGCAGCACCGACTGCTTTGAATTGGCTTCATTTTCATTAGACAATGGGTAACAAATCACTATGCTGAGGAGTTTCCCTAACAGTTAATGTTTTATAAATACATGGCCATTATGTATCACAGTATGGTACTTTAAAAACAGCTCTATTCATATCATCCTTATGGTACAAAAGAGAGAATAAAAGGTAATTATGTGATGCTTCACAAATCTGTATTTAAAGTGATTAAAAATTGGGACGATGTTTCCCATTGTGAATCTTCTGAGTAATGACAATCAATAATGAAAATACACAAAGAAATGGAATTAAATATTCTACTTTTTTTTTTTTTGCATATCCTGTTTTTTCAATTGTCTAAATAATAGCTTAGTTTTTCAATAACTTTTTTTTTATTTATTTCTCTTTCGTGTTGTGGTTAATTACTTTTATAATGATCAAAGGAGCCTAGGAATCTTGATTTACAAGTTCTAAACTAGAGAGTTTACTTCTCAGAGTTCCGATATTTCTGTGATTATGGTCTATTAATGTTACCAAAGACTTAAAAGTGCTTCTGAGGCTGAGGCTTATTTCAAATGCAGTGGAAGCTGTGGGAAATATTGGAAAGACTGAGCATGAACAATTAAGTTATTCTACCAGAATAAGCTACAATCATATTCCTACTGTGTATTGGTTCGAATCTTCAGGGCTGTGCACATAAGCTAAGTATTTAAAAGTCTGATATTAGAAAAGGACTTCTGCCAGCTCTCTCCATCTCAGCACTGCCTGAGGGTGGGATTTGTTTGACTTAACTCCAACTGTCAGAAAATAGGTGTCTAAAAAATATCAGTCACCTATTGTGGCACAAAGGAGACAGGTCCACATGCACACAAATTTATCAGTGGAGTTCACAGCTGGTGGCATACATTGACAGTCAAAATAGCTTTTGGGGAAAGACAGAGGAGGAGAGAGAAGAAAGAGGAAGGGAAAACTATCCCTGTTGGCAGTCAGGGGAAAGAAGTGACAGGATCTGCAGCTGAGCACTCCCTGGCCCTGCTCCCATCAGCAGCAGGTGGTTTACCAACACATAACTGAAAAACTTCTGTAGTAACTATATGGATGCCTTCAAGATCTGCTCAAACTGTCAGTTGTTTATGGGCATGATGCTGTTAGTACTGATAGAAGCACACTTTGGGGGCAGGTGCTGCAAGTGGTTAAGCTGTATGCATGCATTTTATTTGGTCTGCTGAGTAACCAAAATGTAGGGAAAGGATGGAAGAATAGTAACTCACATCAACAGCAGTCATTTCCCATCAGAATGTACCATAACAACTTTTATGCTTGTAGATGCAAGGATGTAAGAATAACAGTGAGAAAATACTGCCATAAGGCTTTGGGAGAACACTGCTGTGGTGACTTTGATGGGAGGCTTTGGGAAAACACTGTTGTGGTGACTTTGTGAGTAACAGACAGGCTTCAGAGTTGCAAGTAGAAGGCCCTTGGTGATAGAAAACACAAAAACACTGTGTGACACTGCAGCACTGTCTTGGGAAGAGATGGACCACCCCAGGGGGATGCCTGTCTCCATTGAAGTTTGTTGCTTAGCTTTTAGTTAATGCAAGTTGAATCCTACTCCATATACATACATCTGACAGCATGATACTTTTAATATAAAGCTATATATATCTGCCTTCAGGAATCCTCATAGGCCATGCTCCTGGTAACACTATTTTTCTTGGTGTGCTTATAGCTATCTTTAGCTTAGCAGCTTTTAGTAGAATACTTTTATTTATATCAAAATTATGGATACTATAAGGAATTCACAGTCTCCTAAAATGATCTGATAAAATGGCTTTGTCCACACTCAGCTGTTGCAGCACTTCAACTGTACCAGGCAGCTGAAAAAGGCTAGCATGCAATAACTGAAAATTATGCCTAAATATTTCAGCAGCTCAGGTTGTTATGTCATCAGTTATATCTTTCTTATCCAGGCTTATTCCCATAGGTTTTAATGAACTGCTTAGAGTGGTAATACTTCAGTCCCATTAGCAGCTGGAGAGGCAAAAAATTTCAGTGGAAGGAATCCCTTCCATCACACGAATAGTTACACAGGCACAATACGTCATGTAGAGCAGGGATAAGAAACCATTGTAGGATGATTTACTGACTACAGCACTGGGTTTTTTATTCTCTTCCCTGTCTTCTACCACCTGCTGTATCCAGTTTTTAAGTTGGATTCTTCTTTTGACAGAGCATCACTCATGCAGATCACTGTCCTGTTAAGGTTATTCTGATATATTCCCTTTGTGTGACTTGCTCTCTGAAGATCAGGCTCTTCACCCAAGCCTACAAGGCTGAAGAACTGCCTGCTGTTCTAGCTATCATCTTTAGTTCAGCAGTGAAAGGACTAGCAGGAATAAAACTAGTCTTCAGGCTCTTTAACATACAGTACCTCAGGTATAGTGAACTGGCTTATCTGATCCTAGCTTTTGCATTGCTCATCTCTGCCTCATTGAAGTGGCTACTTTCATCTTTTGATGGGTGCTACATTGATCTGTAGTTCATATTACACTACCATAAACCTACAAACACACAGATGCCAATAAGCAGTTGCATCCAGGAATGAAGCTCAGACGGTCAGATTGACATAATCAGTAATCTACATGTCAATCACTTTCATGTGACTCAGTGGCAGCTTCTCTTCCCAAGGAGAATAGATAATCACTGTTTCTACCAACAATAAGAAATATTCTTGATGACCAGCAATGAGCTTTGCTTGTTTGGTTGAAATGTGTAGATAGTATCTTCAGCACTCATGTAGTAGCACTTTTTAAAACATTTGTGTAAAATAATTATCAGTTTTGCAGGTATAAGACTATAACAGAATAATGTTTTTTGACAGCTTAACTAAGTTTGAAAGCATCAAGCACCGACATTTAGATAATAACACTAGCAGGAATGTTTTTAGTGCATTAGATGCCAATTAAATTACTGATTTCACAATTATAAATCAGCATGTTACAGTGGATAATTAATGTTTTCACACTCAAGTTGAAATACTTGATATACGCATAAGCCTTTTCTCTGTTGATTTGCTAATTCAGGACCCAGAAAATATTGTATATCATCTTTTAATATTTGAATACATGTCTTTTAGGATTCCTGCTCCCACCTGCAGCCATAGCTGCACACTGTGCTATATAATGGCTTAATTTAACAAGTGTGGACAGTGTTCAGAAGGGGCATAATGATCTTTAGGGAAAGAACTCTTCATATAAAGTTAAGACTTTATTTGGGGGTAAAAGACTTTATTTGGGGAAAAAAAATCCAAAACACTTAAAAATAATTGCCAGATTTATAATTTTACCAATAAGAAAGCCTGTTAGAAGGAGAAGCTGTTGGCAGCTCACAGTAGCAAGGACTTGGTGCAGAAAGTTTTGTTTCTTACTATGGAGTTACTCTGAATTATCAAACAGATGGTGGAGAGAGAGTTGTACAATAAGGTTTTCAGTCCTATAATAATAATGAAGCCTAATACCCTCTGTCTTTTCTGCTAGCTCAACTTAGTTGTCAAGCTGATTCGTTTTCTGTTGAGAAGCCGTACTAATAAATGTAGAGAACCTGACCATAGAACACAGGGCGAACTATGGAGTAACACACTATTGCCCATCTTTGAGGAGAAGATGGGGTCTGATAATATATATTTTTTATCAGAAATAAAAAAGCTAATGATAGCTGAGCATGTGTCAGCACAATAATTCTACTTGTAACCACAGATGTGTTCTATTGATTTGGGCTAGGAAGTGGTAGGCCAAATCTCAAGGCCAGTTCCATCTTCAGGGAGTTTAAAATCGCAGCTCCCCTCACCAGGAAAACACCATCAGACTAATGGACTTTTTCTGCAAAAGCATCTTTCGTCTCTTTCTTGCAATTGGGCCACCCAGAAACTAAGAATGTTAAAGTGGTGGGCCTAGAAGAACAAGTACAAGATACCCACTTCTTGTATAAATTTGAAGACTCTATTTCTATTGGCCAGAAATGGGGTTCCAGCCTCTCCTCTTTGTGCCTCTGTTATTCAATATTGTTGTATAAAAAATATACCAGGGCATATATTTTAAGACCATGCTTCAAGCATGGTCATAAAAAAGAATGAAAATTACATGGGCCTATCAAAAGTTGCACATTCTAGTTTGTAAGGGAATCAGGCATACATAGGTGCAAAATAGAATCAGAAGTTGCTTTAGGCCGCAATTTGTCTTTTCCATCTACACTTTTCTAACATAGCCACACTGCAGCATGCCTGTCAAGGTTGCTTAATTTTCCCAGGTCTTTCATTTCTTTAGTTTTCTTTACAAAAGGAAGATTCACAGAATTCTGGTCATAAAGTAGAACTGCTTTCCTGATTGCTCAATAGGATCTTGAATCCTCCAAGTATTAGGCTTGAAATTGTGGAACCAAGAGGCTGCCTAGTGTACACAGCAGTGGAGAGTGGCACCTGCTGACCTGATCTTTCTTATTCACAGTAAAAAAAAAAATCTAAGAAAATAGTTCACATCATTATAGATCTAAAAAGATGTGATTTTGTCAGTTCATGGCTTTATGGTAAGTGTGTATAAGTTTAAACAGGAAAAGAGTGAAAATAAAACTAGTTTATTTTAATGTAATTTTTCACTACTAAAATGTTATATTCTTGAAAAATATCTGTATTTTCCTTATCAGATATAGTGGAAAGATAATTGTGATGCTTTTATGAGTAAAGAGGAATGATACAGTGATTATTTTCAGTGTTCTACATACATGTGCATTCTCTTTTTTTGATATTACACAGCTGTGAAACATTTAGTTGAAAGAGTTAGTCCTGGGTGGGTTTTATGCCATTAATAATTTAGTAGTCCACAATTTTCAAAATTGAAAACCAAACCTATTTTGATTATTGAGACAAAAGCAACACTCTCTTTATAAATATGTATATACACCTGAAGTTAATCAGTTCTCTGTTCTGGAATTAGCTGGCTTGCTTGCCTTGCTGTGTTGCCAATTAGCAGGAACCCAGGGATACTGTCAGCTAACAGCTGGAGAGAGATCCCAAGCCATGCAGCATACGGTTTGCTGTGTTGTACAAAACCCTGAGCTCATGGTATTAATGCTTTAATATTAGTTATTAGAATCTCCATCAGCAATCTGCATGCTACTTTTTAATTAGCAAAATATACAGCTAGGACCCTGCAAGGAGCTGTTTTCCTCAAAATCATATTTAATTTGCTGTTTGAAAACTCAGCTTTTTTTTTTAGTTGGCATTCCAGAAGGGGTTGGTGAGGAGAAAAACAAAACAAGAAAAATCACAACAAGATAAACAGAACTGGGGCAAAAGGGAGAAGAAGTAAGGCATTTTACTGCCCAGGAAGCTACATAATTCAGAATGATTTCTCCATAGAACACATTTAGAAGATTATTAAAGGGCTTTGTTCATAGGAATCTAGCTTTAAAAGAAAAATATATACTTTGAGAATTAAATATTTATTATTATTTTATGGTTGTATTTTTGAGGTCCAAAAGTGGATTCAAATATTTTTTTCAATAAATTGTTATGAATGATTGACTTTTTTCTAGCATGGAATATACATGCACAAATACAGTCTACTGACATAACAGATGCAATATAGAAACACAGTTCCCTTCTTTTAAGATTTAGAATAAATCATAGTTGTTTTCATAGTCTGTTTATGCTTGAAAGGCTGGAGAAATAAAACAAAATCACCTCATAGGATCAGAAAGTTAAGCCCCACAAGACTGAGCAACTCTGATGGTGCATTATTTATTTTCCATCTTTAACTTTATTCTTCTCTGGAGAAGAATATATTCTAAAGACTATATCCTCTATATACCCTTAAATATATTTATAGAGAGAGAAGGCAATTCTCCTTATATTTTGTATACAATCCATAAGAGTGCCGTTGATGTTACATACTCCTGAAAACCCTGCCACGACTGTGAAGGAGTAACCAGTCAGAACCTATGGCACAGGTTGTGGCTGGAGTAATAAATATAAGAACTCCATGAGAATTACACATAAACAATTCCAGATTAGTATTGATCTACTTTTGCATTATTTACAGTTGCCCTTGAGTGCATGTGCATGGTTTTAATGGAGCTTAGCTGGATTAGGATTCAAGCTAAATATCACACTAGAAGTCCCCCGAGGGAGAAAAGCTTTCTGAGTACAGTAATAATAGAAAACACATATCTGTGGAGTGCTAGAGATGACTGTATAACCTCCTGTGTTGGCTGCTACATAGATTAACGCATGACTAGGTAAAGTAATAGATATTTGTTGATAAGGTAAAAGTAATATATATTTAAAGTGCTAAAATTAAAATTATCACATTTCTTCCTTTGTCTGAAGAATTTCATCACTGAATTAAAACATCAGGGGAATAATAACAGAAGTGAAGAAAACTTTTTTCCACAGAGAAATATGAAAACAAAAGTGTGATGGGAGTGAATGACCTTCCATGTTTCACAAGCTTAAATAGGCTCCTGATGGAAGCACACTGCTGAAGGGCAGGTAACAATCCTGCTGTTTCGTTCAGGGGTTGCAATCACTGTCAGAGAGCTTGTCATGTGTTGTCTATGGGAGCAGCAGCAGAGAAGAGTGCAGATTTGAAATCAGTGTTACCTGTCAAGAAAGAGATTTCTCTGTGACTTATTTTGAAATACACACATCCCTCATTTTATTTTGGCAGTTTGAGCAGATCCACAAGCAGAACTGCTGTATCAGCACTTTCCCTGAGAAAGATACACAAAGACACTTAGGTAGTGTTAGGAAAAAATGTGTGTCCTGTGCAAGGAGGAAATGATCACATGCATGGGTGCAGCCAGTGCTCCACAGAGAAAGTAGGGTTGTGTGTTGTCATGGTTTAACCCCAGCTGTCAACTAAGTACTACACAGCCACTCAGATCCCCCCCCACCTTGTGGTAGGATGGAGAGGAGAATCAAGAAAAAAAGGTAAATCCTCAGGGTTTTAAGAAAAGTTTTATAATTTAAATAAAATATTATATTAATAATAATAATATAATTAAAATAATAATAAAACTAAATAGAGAGAGAGGAATAAACCCCACAGAAAAACAAGTGAGGCACAGTACAACTGCTCACCCAGCCCTGCCTGAGCGGTGATCTGCCCTTCCAGTTGACTCCCCCTAGTTTATATAGTGGGTGTGAAGTGCTGTGACATGGAATGCCCCTTTAGCTAGTATGGGTCATGTGTTCTGTCTCTGCTCCTTCCCATCTTTCTGTGCCCCTCCTCTCTGGCAGAGCATGAGACTAAAAAGTCCTTAATCAGGGTAAACACTACTTAGCAACAAGTAAAACTTTGGTATGTTATCAGCATTGTTCCCAGACTAAAACCAAAACACAGCACTGAACCAGGTACTGAGAGGAAAATTATACCATCTGAAACCAGGACATGTGGTTAGCAGAAGTTAAACTTGGCAGCATTGGTGTCAGTCAAACTTCTTGATGGGGCACCTGGAGATGTGCTGCTGGCAGCTCATATCACTTTTTTCTGGGTATGGTCTGCTTTCTGTTTGTGAGCTGCAAGGATAGCAGTCATCAGAACAGCCTGACTCTGTACCATACAATGTTCTCCTTTTCCCAGGATAATTTTCTTTCTCAAGTTGTATTGGCATTAGGAAGCAATATCTGTTGCAGTATGACTAAAAGCAGCTCCAGCTACCTGCAGAATCTAATACCCCAAGTTAATGATTCAGGAAAAAGGCAAGTTCTTTACAGGATAAGAGCATAAGACTTGCTAGTGTGGGATTGCTTAATATTTCTCAATAGTGGATGTCATGTTACCCAGTATTTGGGTAGCAAGAGCACTGGAACAAAAGTGTGTCTGTTGCTTATGTTTCTGGAAGGAACTAGAGGAAGGAAAGGAAAGACATGGTAGGAAAGATAGTCAAAATGCTGCCTATTACTTTTACTGCGCATGTCCTCTTCTGTTTGGCTTAATTCTGATTTCAAGTGCCCAAGACCATGATGAAAGACAGTGAAGGAGAAAAAAAATCCTACAGATCTTATATATGAAAGTCATCCTTGACTTGAGACAGTACATGAGTTTTCAGCAATTTGGAGGACCTGAGTGGAGCAGCACATTTGTGCCTAAATGAGTAGGTTCTTCTGAGAAAGCCTGAAAGCATGGCCATGGCTATACTGCTCCTTGAGCCAGATGAAATGCTTCTACTTCATGTTGTCCAATACATACAACTCTAAAATATTATTTAGGCAGAAAGTGGAGCAAAGGATATCTATCTGGACCCTCTTGCTTAGACAAGTTGCTTAACTTTATGAAGGTTCTGCTTTCCAGAAACATTTTACTGGTTGTTCCATCCTGGAGAGATATGGCAACAGAATTGGCTAGAAGTCCTTAGAAAGTCAGGGAAAGGACATGAGGGATTAACAATGGTCCCACCACCATCAACACTGTATTTGTAAGTCTGAAAAATTGAGACTGCTTTCTGCTGATCAGAGTGCCCTACAAGCACCAGAGTCTGTCAGATTGCAAGGAGTGGCCCTCACACACCTCCTAGGGCACATGCTCACCATCAACATTCATTTCTGCATTCCCTGAATTATTATAAAATTAATTTTAACACCCTGCCATATGCAGATATCAGTTTCATTTTTGGATTTGTTTTTCTGATCTGGATGAATTTTTCCAGATTCTTTTTCATCTCACACCTTATTGATTTCATTTTTTCTTCTTTCTCAGTGTTCACTCCCCCGTGGGTAAAAAGTAATTTAGTGCTTATATGACTTAGCTTTGCATACATGCCTGTGCCCAGTGCAAGAGCTGATGATGTCTTGACTTCATGAACAAAGATTTGGGAAGGGCTTACACATGCTTACTACAAGTGCACTGATGACTAAAAAGGCCAATGTGGGATAGGCAAATCTGGTTGCAAAAAGCACAACGAAAGGTCTCCTTGGGTGGTATAGGTAAGGCACAATTCTTTCTATGTTATCTTTTCTCCTTGAGACTAATTAATTCTCTGTGTGTTCTCAAAGGAGACAACAGCGTTATGCATGGTGTGTCTCCAAGTCTCCCTATTGGAGGCCAAGATGGACCACTGATGGTAGTCAATATGGCCAAGGCTGAAGTATTGTTTCAAGGAGTCCTATGTCTCCTCTTTGGGGCACTTCTCTTGTGGCAGCCAGTGGCGAGTTCACCGTAAAACACAATCTTAGGGAGGCTGTGATCCTCCATCCTGGAGATGTGCCCTGCCCAGCGCAGCTGTGATTTCAGCAATATGGCCTCGATACTGGTGACCCCTTCCTGTTCGAGGACAGTGACATTAGACACATAGTCAGTCCAATGGATGTTTAGAATTGTACAGAGGCAGCGCTGAAGGAAGCGTTCAAGCAGTCGCAGGTGATTGTGGTAGATAACCCATGATTCAGACCCATATAAAAGAGCAGACAATACAATGGCTCTATAGGCACTAATCTTTTTACTTTTCTTCAGGTGTTTATTGCACCAGACTATTTTATGGAGTTTTTCAAAGGCTCTACATGCCTTTGCTATTCTGTTATCTATCTCTTTGGCATCTGAGGAAATGATGCTTCCCAGATAGCTGAGCCGCTGAACTGACTTCAGCTCTGACTCACCAATGGTAATGCAGGGATGATGGTAATCTTCTTGTGGTGCAGGTTTGTAGAGAACAACTGTCTTCTTCAAGCTGATTTCCAGCCCCAAAAGCTCAGCTGCCTCCGCAAAGCAAGATGTTAAGCGCTGCAGAGCTGCTTCTGTGTGGGCAACAAGGGCAGCATCATCAGCAAAAAGCAGTTCACAGACAACATGATTTAGGGTCTTGGTGGACCAAAGACTATATGCACACAGTTAATACTTTGACTTTAAACATTTTTTTTCACCAGTGGCTGTGCAGAAGATCTAGGCTTTCTTTTTCCCTGTTTAATCTTTGGTGTAAGGATATTTTTACACATCCTCTGAAAATGGATATCACTGACTTCAGTGTACTTCTAACAGCTCACAGCTGGCTTTTCATACTGTATTTATTGTTTTATAAATATGCAATAACACTGGCCAAGTATTGCATAAGAAGGCATAAGAAAATGTGTCAGTCTCATCAAAATCATTTTTCACTGAAGGGATTTTTTAAATTAGTCTTTAGAGCAATGAGCTGAAGGCTTGGTGAGGCAGTTCCATTCAAGGAAGTGCCTTGTTTAGAAAATGGACTCCCTAGTTTTAGATTAACTGTCATCACAGATTTTGAGTTTTTACACTTACCATATTCCGAGCTCCATGGAAATTCTTTGAAGAACTCATCTTAATATGTTTTCAGATAGCATTGGAAATGTATAGAATTGCCTTCTGTCTTTAAAAACCATCAGGTTATAGATTCCTTTCTATGAATTTCTGATAAAGGGGTCCAGAATAAGAGAAAGAAGCAGCTATATGCCAGCTAATATCACGCAGTCTGTATTCACTGTTTAAATGCTTACTTTGTAAAGCTAAACCAGATAATGAAAAAGCTGCCAGCAGATCCATGAATAAGAAACATATTTTGGTTTATATATTTACTACTGCAAAACATTTTTTATGATAAAATATAACCTAACGTATTAAAATAAGAAAAATTAAATTACAGAAAACTTTCAATTAGTTATTTTTATCATTCAGTTCTGTCCCTTATGCAAGTGTCACATTAGCAAAACAACCAAATCTGCAGAGATCTTTGTGTTTCTAGCAGCTGGTCTTGGAACTGAGGTTTCCCTTGGGACACTGGGGAAGAAATCCTTGGGGTCCTGCATGCAATTATAGATGCACCAGCTGGATCACCCAGGCTCCCATGATCCATGGGCTGTATGTGTGTGACACCATGCAACTCTGTTACATGGTACCTAGGCTCTTTAGAGACTCTTTTTTGAAATCACAAATATGTATAAAACAATTCCCTATTTGGTACAGCTTGAGTGGTGAACAAAGCAGAATACTGCATATGGGTACACAGCATAAAACTTATCTGATTTTTCTGTACAAGTTGCATTTCACTTCACCATGGTAAGCTTGATATGCTCTATTTCTGGAGCCTACCTATTCCACACAAAGGTGTCAGTTTTCTCCCTGATGAAAAAAAGATAAAAAGACGAGAGTACTGTTTCCCTAGTATTTATCTGCCCTGTGAAGATATGAAGGCATGTTCAGAGTATGTAAGAAAAAGGCAGATAAAAATGCAAGTGATATTATGGAACTACCACCACAAAAAGGGAGAAACAAACCAGTGAATGCTAACCTTTAACCACTCTAGCAATAGTATTGAAAGAAATGCTGGGGTTTTTGATGTCTTCATATTTTCTCAAAGATTCATAGCAACCGTAAAGGAAAAGAGAACTATTATTATTTTTTTGAGGTCACGTACAATAGGACGCTAAAATGTAAAACTATTTTTCTGTGTTTTGTTATATATTACTATGATAGGGGAAAAAAGTTAAAAGGAGTTAAATAGTTTGGGGTTTGGTGGTTTTGTTTTTTTAAACCTATGATTCACTAAACAATGTCTTATGAAGTCTTGTATTACTTGTTACAAGCGCTTTTTCATGATGTTTCATAGCTGTGACAATTCTGCTACTGATATCAAAACCACTTTGTGCAAATGCTCTTTCCTCCTTTGCTCCACTGGCAACATGCAAAACTTCTCTTGTATCACTCGGGACATTTCACTATTTGAACTTTGAAATTTCTACATTCAGTCATCCGTTTAATCAATATATTTTCTAAAACAACAATGCTTTAGGATTGTTTTCTGCAGTTCCAGACACCATTAGCTTAAGGAATGACAGTGGTTTTGTGAGTTTAAGTTAAAAACAGTGGTTTTACTAGCTGTTGCAGAAAACTACATTTCCTTTGTGTTTATATTTCGGATATGTTACAAAACTACTATAATTATGTAGAAAAGAAAATGACGATTATATGGTCAGCTTTTTACATCACAAAACTATACAAATATTATTTTTATATTACATGTCTGAGTTACTTTCATAGAAAGGTAAGGGATACAAGTTTCCTTCTTGCCTTAAATCAGATTGTTTGTGGTATATTTCAGGTTAACCTCTGTAGGTTGTAACGACTGCAGTAAGCCCTTCAAGAGTCTACATGATGAGCGCAGTGGATGATGTAGGGACCTAATAGGAATAAATGAAAAATAGCTTGGAATATGTCATCCCTGTATAAAAGGTATGAAATCAGAAAGCAACTAGAACCTTTGAAACTATGAAATAAGGCTGAACTTATTTAGCTGTTCTGGCAACCAACTCCTCTTTCAAATCTCATCTCCAGCTAGATTTTGATCACTGACAAATTCAAACAAGAATCTGCTTTGTATTTTGATCAAAAAAAAAAAAAAGCATGTGAGCAAATTTGGCATGTGTACATTTTTAGCTGTTGCCTGGACAGGCGAATTAGATTTTCTTGCACTAATTACTTTCATAGGTTGTTTTCTTGTTTAATAGAAGTTTTGCACCAGTGACGCTGGTGAAAGAACTTTTAAATTAAAAATACTCTTTGCCCTGATCGTACTGTAGGTTCCAGTTCTACTAAGGTGCAAGAGGAAAATGTTTTCTTTAAATAGTCATGGGTATGACTCCCAGCCATGGTAGATTCCCAGCTTCTAAACCAAAGTGAACACTTCTGAGAAGTGGCAGGCAAATACACTGGGTGCCTGGGGCTTTGCTGTATTCAGTGGGGAAAATAAGTGTCCTACTTAAAATTGCTGCAACCTAAGGAACCTCATTGTGTGTAACTTTTGAGTCCTAGTTAGGGGATAATGTCAAATAAATCATACAGCAAATGCTTTGTTTGTGAAATGGAACCCAAATGGAAATTTCAGAAATTTGTATCTTTAAAGTTGTTTTGGTTTAATGGAACACTTGTTTGAAACCTTTTTTCTTCTCTCTTATCAGCTTAGTTTTCTCTGCAAGCATAGAATTCAAAATTTAACTGGATAAAAAATACAGAAAAGCTTCTTTCCTAATGTCAAGATAATCTTTTAAACATAATACCCAGTGGATAACAATATGAATGCTACCTCAAAAACTGGGTCACTCGTCATTCTTCTTAAGAAAAGTTATATTCCATTCTTACAGTGTATCAGGAAAAACTTAGTATTTTGATAGGAGTAAAAATCCACTGCTAAAACAGCAGGATAGGTTTCAAATTATTTTTATTATTCCAATCCACCTTGTTTTTCTGAAGATTTCTTCTGGAATTTTTTTTTTGAGGAAGGAACCAAGTAAACTCTTTTCTAATATTCTTTAATTCCTAAATGCTGGTAACTTTATTTGTATCTGGAGTCATGAAATCACCTAATTTGTTTCTCAATTGCTGCCAGGGGTTTTCTAGACAACTAAAGACTTTTTCAGAACACCTTCTATGTTGCCCTTTCTTTATCTTTATTACAGTGATTATCTCAATCTATAGTAAGCTAAGGCACAGTGGTGAACTTTCGTCCTTCTTGCACTTATTTTCTGCATGGCTCAGGGTGCAGATGCTGAATGTACTTATATGCTAATTCAGCACTTCTGGTCCCCTTAAGAAAAGCTAAATAAAGTTTGAAAGGGGGAGGGAGGGGGAACATTTCTTCAGTAAATGAATGCAGCATTATTTAGGTCAGACCCTCATTAGTGGAAATCAATGTATCATCATTGACTTCCATGGAGCTATGGCAAATTACATCAGCTTAGAGTCTATATGCAGCAATGATATTTGCATTTGTTGAGGCTTTGAAAAAGATATGTAAAGCTTTCATATGGAATAGATTTGTTTCACTGGGAGTTCTTATATTCTCTTTTTGGAATGTTTGGAATTTGCGGGTTTCCAGATTTTCAAGAGTGCTAGGAATTATCATATTACTTGTTCTGCTGAGATTTCCTAATTAGCAATGTTGAGCAGGAATTGTTTTGGATGTAGTGTGAACTGCTGCACTGCTGTTCATTTTGCACATTTTAAAATTAATCTGTTTGATCAGAAGTGTTTCTATAGAAATTAACTAAATGATGGCAGCTGTTACACCTGAGTTCCTGAACCTGAGAGTTTGTCTGTGCGAGCACTAATTTGAGAAGCTGTAGTAGTTTAAACCCAGCCAGTAACTCAGCACCACACAGCCGCTCGCTCACCCCTCTCCTTCCTCCCCACCAGGGGCACAATAAGGAGGAGAATCAGAAGAATGCAAGTCCCACAGGTTGAAATAAGGACAGTTTAATGTACAAAATAATAGTAATAATAATAATAACAACAACAATAATAATGATGGGAATAACAAGGAGAGACATATTAAACTAAAGGGGAAAGGGAAAGAAAGGAACAATAAGCACAAGTGATGCACAGTACAATTTTTCATCACCCTCTGACCGATACACAGCCTGACCTGAGCAATGATAGGTCCTTTTCAGGTAACTCCCCCTAGTTTACATACCGAGCATGATGTGCTGTGATATGGAATCCCCATTTGGCTGGTTTGGGTTTGTCCTGTCTCTTTTCCCTCCTGGCTTCTTGTGTCCCTCTACACTGGCAGAGCATGAGAGACTGAAAAGTCCTTGATTAGGCTGAGAATTACTTAGCAACAACTAAAACATTGGTGTATTATCAGCATTGTTCTCAGGCTGAAGCCAAAACACAGCACTGCACCAGCTACTGGAAGGAAAATTAACTCTACCCCAGACAAAACTAGGACAGAAATATAATTAATTTGCATAAATACATTTGCAAATAAGATTATTCTTTTACCTTTCTGCAAAGCCTGTTTGAAAGTTAAAAATTTCGATCCCTAAAAATAAGGAAAATATTTCTCCTAAATTGCTTTAATTTTTTTTTTATTTTTTTATTTTTTTTTACTAGCTCTAATTTTAAGCTTATTTGATGGCAAACCACCATTGTCCAAATAAGTCACCATGGGGCTTATAGCTTGTAGGCAAGCTTCAGAAAAACACAAGCGGAGTCTTCAGAAAAACAGAAGTGGAGGTTATATGCATGCTGTGACAGCAGCAAGCCCAAAGGCACAGATTTCTATTCTGGAGAAATAAGGTGGAGGTCCTTTGAATTATCTGTCCCACTGGTCTCTAGAGAAGAATATGAAAAAAGGAGCAGCACTTTCTGGACACGAATTCTTCTCAGACATTGTTTTAGGAATGATTTTTCTGTGCACCCCTGGAAGTAGTCCTTCTAAATGAAATAAACTTGGTAAATTAAACCATTTTCTCAGACATCCATCAGTGCCATCTTCCTGCTGGAACTGAGACCTCAGGGCAGGGTTTGAGGACACAGCTGCAAATATGTCTATACTAGCCAGTGATTAATTCAGCTTTGCCTGTTGCTTTTCCCATTGCCTTTATCTTGATCTTTCAAAAACCAGGGGTAGAAGAGGAAGATTCGCTGAACGTCAGTAGTGTAACTTTAGCCTGATTGAAAGGGAGCATAAGAAATACAGTTGGCATTAGCTTTTTGGTAGGCTCACACAGCTATTTACATTTTCTGGCATCTAGCTGCCTCTGACATCCATTGTAGTCTCAACTGCTGTGTGCAGAGTGAGCCTTAGGACCTGGGGAATAACCTTTGATGATCTTTTTGGGTCACAGGTTGTGACAGATCAACCCAATCTGCCAATAAGACATAGATGGTGTATAGTGCAAAATTTACCTAAGGGGGAATTCTAAGCAAACAAGAGTTCTCTCTCCATAAGCACCTGCTTTGAAAAGATGGTGTTTTGCTGATGGATATTTTGTTTTGTGATTTTTCCAGTGTTGCCAAGTGCTCTTGATTTGACTGTAATCACAATGATATTTTGTGGTCTTTTGGAAAGCCCTAAGTCAGGTCAGCACATAAGAACCTCATTTTTCATTGAAGAATGAATTAAAATAAGCCTCATGTTGTAGGAAAAATAAAACCTAGAAAACGTGCCCTGGTTGCACAGGCAAAGCTTGGCCACCAGAAAAAGTTACAAAATAATGCCTCTTTTATCACAAGTGTGATAGGTGTGTAGGGAGAAAACCCTTTTTTTCTTATTTTAATTCAAAGGAGGATTTTCAGCTGCAGATTTTTTTTGTGTGTGTGTGCTACATCAGTGGTGAGAACTCCTAAGAAAATTTATATACTGCATGTCTTTAAAGCTTGTGGGTGGAATAACACTGATGTGGAGCTAAATCAGTGTTCTTCATGTCCAGCCTGCTAGGATGAGAGGCTAGCAGAGTCTCTGCTTAACTTCTTTCACACCATTTGCAAGCTCTCTGTGCAAAGTATTCATATTAATGTAAGTGAAAGTCTTTTGCTGAGAACGGCCTGGTAGGGCTGCCTTTAAGGCTTCTTGACTCCATCATGTAACTCATAGTTCTATAGATGAATCCAGAGATGTTATGGGGGCAGACTACAGCTGAAAGGGCAGATCTGCTGGCCAAGCTTTATGGCTAAACAAACTTTCTATGCATCTAGAGAATTTCCACCGCTCTTTTGAACAGTCTGCTGAAACGTTATCACAAGTGACATTATTTCAATGTTTACAGCTTCTGCTTATTTTAAGTTCTTGTGTTGCTCTTAGCACTCCAGGCCTGAGCACCCTAAAGACATACACTTAATTTCCCAAACTGACACGCGTGAGAAGTTAGTGCTCACTTGTTAATGCTAATTGGCTTCTAAACAAAAAAACCCAAAACCCAAACAAAAAGTTCTTCAGTTGCTACTGGTCTGGATATGTTGAACAGAAATAGAGAGGAAATTATTCACCAAAATGAAAAGAAAGTCTTTTCAAGCATTCATCTTCCTTTCTTAGTGAAGCAGCTTCTGTCACTCACTTGCCTATCCTTGACAATCTTCATTTATCACATGCCTCTTTTTTGGTTGTTTTCCCCATCCTTTCTATCAGTTTCAGCTGATGAAACACCACAAGACAAACATAGCAGGTCTTGGTGGTCTGTTCTTCTGGTTTTTGCAAGAGCTGGTAAAAATATGCATAGAAATGACACAGAAAGTGAGAGCCACTTAAAGTGACCCTGGTTTTGTTTTGATTGCTTTCTCAGTTTATAATGAAAACTGCCCCCCTTTTTTGAAGAAAGATTTCCTTTATTTTTTTTTCAAAACTGTCCAATTCTTAAGCAGCATTCGATAAAGAAGATCATATGTATGTGTAAAGCCAAACATCTGTTTTAATTCTGTATTTTGCTGGATTTATGATGTTCTCATTCTTCCAGGTAATCACAAAGAGCAGCAGATATCCTTAAAACAGATTGTAATTAGCATTTATTTATTTTTTTTCCTCATGAAAAAAAGTTGGTCTGTTGAAGCTGTTTGATCAGTGTTGGGGCTTTTTTTAGCTTGTAGTCTTGAGTAAATATGACCATAGGGAGGAAGTATCTTATCCCAGTAGGCCTGATGCTGATCTCTTCTGTGCCAAAGTAAATCAAGAATAATTTTACCAA
The DNA here is from genome assembly GCF_033783945.1 of Neopsephotus bourkii. Lineage (NCBI taxonomy): Eukaryota > Metazoa > Chordata > Aves > Psittaciformes > Psittacidae > Neopsephotus > Neopsephotus bourkii. The sequence goes on along the minus strand of NW_026901837.1, from coordinate 5,769,959 downwards.
TATCTGTACAGCCACATCAGTAAAAGTCTAGAGGGAATATGGAATATGGCACAGTATCTCTGTAAAGAATAATGAAAATTGCAGTGGGAATTGTTGTGCCTGTGTATATCTCTGCAGGAAATCAGTGGAATTTGGTATTTTAGATGGTTGTATAAAAGAAACTTCTAGTTTTAATTAATCAGGGCTGAGTTAATTACTCTGACACGTGACTGGAGAACACTGTGAAACTTTAACCATGTCATCTGAGACTGGACTTGAATACCTCTGCTCTGGAAAGCAAGAATGCTTTTCAAATCTGCTGTTAATATGATAATAGTTGGCAGCATTGGGCAGGGTGGTAACTAAAATAAAATCAAATTGGAAACAAAGACTGCTGCTCTGTCTCAAACGTGGCTGTTATGTGGTGCAGAACAATTCTTTCTGTGTGTGTTTGTGAAGGAAACCAGGAAACAGAGATAATTTTGTTACTACAGGCAACTTTTTTGCATTCCTCATGGCTGACAGTGTTTTTGCTCACAGCACAGAGCTGATTTCTGAAAAAGTAGCCATTTAGACTGTTTAAACAACTGACTGGGTAGGGATAGGCTGCTCTTATGGGCTGTACAGACAGATACACAGTGCATCCATACCCACTGCATTGCCTCATGCACCTGGCAGCTGTCCCTTGGAGTGCCCATGGAAAACCAGTTTCCCAACCAGCTGCAGGCATTTCAAGCTGCTGCTCAACAACCATGAGGGAGGAGGGGTCCATAAGCAACATAACGAGATCAAAGGATGCTGCCTTTGAGGGATGGGGGTTAAACCAGATCCCAGGAGGTTCAGTACAGGATTAAATTTTTTTCACTGCCTGCCTTGGAAACATACGTAAACCCCTCACATTTAGATGTGAAACTGCTGAAAACACAGATGGAACAAATAAACCATCCAGTCAGAGAAAATAGAACTGGAAAATAATAATTCATCTAATTTATATGTCTGTCAGCTTAAGGAGAGAAGGTGGTCAAGGAAAGGCATTTAACCTATTTTATAATTGGCCTATGCTTCATTCCCAAATGAGGAAAAAAACTTACTTTAATGGGCAAGGGTAATGAAAAGATAAGCCATTGTGATACTTAGTTTGAGAATGTATTTACTGCTTTCTGATTTGTAAGTCAGCTCAGGTCTGTGAGATTGCTTGCATGAGTGTGCACTTCTGGGAAGCTGATGGAGCTGAGACTCTTTGGGTCACATGCATATGATCTGGTTTGGGATTCAGAGTACTGCTGTGTGGCTTCCACTCTAAAAGACAAGAAACGCATTCCTCATAGTAATACCCAGAATTTTGTGGGAAGTGGGTCTGCAAGCAGTGTTTGATCTATCATAGCAGCCAGGACTTCTGCTCAGCAGAGTCACCTGGTGGGGTAAGTGGCCTGAAGGTGCCACTTGTCCAACTCCTGCTGAAAGCAAGCCAGTCACGTAGCATGTAACTCAACCTCATCCTGTTGAGTTTTGGGTGTCTCCAAGGATGGAGATTCCACAACCTCCCTGGACAGCCTACTTCAGCTGAAGACCTTCATGGTGAAAATTTTCTTCTTTTTATTTGGCAAAAATTTTGTGTGCTGCACATTGTGACCAGTGCGTGTTGCCCTCCCATTGTACATCTTTGAGGAGAGCCTTCTCCACACCCTCTTCTTATGTGACTGCAGACAGCATCAAGGTCTCTCATTAGACTTCCCATCTTAAGGCTGAAAAACCCAGTTCTCTCATCCTTACCTTGTGTGCCCTGTGATCCAGTAATGGGTCTTCTGGTGTTCTATCTTGCCTCTTGTTAAAAAATTCAGGTAACTGAAATATTTGGAAGCTGCAGTTAAAGGGTAGGACACCAGATCAAATACACAGTTACCTTCACACAGCCTAACGTTAAAATAAAGGAAAGCTTTCATCTGAGCTTTCCTGTTGATTTGAGCCCATGGATTAGGAGAGACAGAGTAACTATGGCATAGGAGTGAAGAATCCCCTGTGATGGTTTTTTCAGCTATTCTTTCCCACTTACAGATTGTATCAGGTACTACACAGCAAGATCTAGTAAGTAGCTCCGGAGAAGTGGAGCAGCTGATATTCACATGTATTCTGGTTTTGAAGTGATAAACTTCTGTAGCACTTAATCATAATGTACGCTGATTTACCCTATTCCTTTCATCCAAAAATAGTGTTATGAGTACATGTATTTAAATACATGTGAACATAAAAATACATATATTATGAGAAATATCTTCATAGCAAATGTCTCTTTTTTATATATAGACACTTTAACAGCATTCATGAAATCTCTGGACAGGGTTGTCAGTTTGCAGTGTGCTGATGAGCATGCGTGAGTTTCACTGGCCCTCGTCTTCACACTGTCACACAAAGCTGACAGGGGTCAGTATGTTCTACTGCCTTCCCTTCCCAGTAGGCATGGTGCACCCCTGCTGCCACGGCTAGGACATGACTTGTGTCACAGTTCCATCCATTCCTTGTACCCCTTTGCACTGTTTCTCATGTTAGTGTGATAGGAAGGCATCTCTCTGCACAGGGGATAGATGCTAGGTCACTGGCTGTTCCTTTTTCTGATTCTCATAGAAAACAGGTTTCCTGCTAAGAAAATTCATGTTGGCCTTGTGTCTGAAGGATGATCTCCCCCTTGAGAGAAAGTTCACTATTTATTTCATCCAAGAACTAGTGATTTCCTCATAAAACTGACCAATATCTGTAGATCAAGTGCCAGAGTTTCAGCTGCTGTAACTTGCTGTACAGTTGTGCTGATGTGCTGAATTTACATTAGCAGAGAGCTCCTCTTGTCTCAAGTAGCAATTTGTATTGAATAGCTCTTGCAGATCTGGTGCACAAGAGCCCACATAAATTGTACATGGTATGTATGCATTGCATATATGGTGTTTAATATGGAATATGTTGGATTACAGGTATATACATGCTCTTTTGTGGTAAATAGTACTCATATATAAATGAGGTTTGAGCTGTTGTAAATACCACTGTTGAAGGGTACTTTGAGGAAGTTTGTTCATGATTACTTTATTCTTGTTTTTTTTATTCAACTATTACGTCAAGAGATTTACTGCACATTTCACACTTTTTTATATATATAATTTAATTTTACTCTGGAATTTTTTCTTATTTGTAACTTTCATAGTGCAGACATACTGCACTAGGTTTACACCATCATAACACATGACTCTCATGGAATTCTGATGTCACTTTTGCCTGACAGCTAAAATGGAGAAACAGAAGTTTTGTGGTTTTTTGAAATTTGGACAAGCTAGTACTGTGTGTTTACCATCCTCTATTACTCACTGATGCCAATAGTCCAAGTCATGTTTTATCACATTAAAATTTGAGTTCAGAAGGAGAAGTATCTTTTCAAAAAAGCAGGTTGCTAGTATTCAGGTTTTTCGTGCCAAATTACTGAGCTGCTTGAAATTAATTCCATCATGCATCCAAAATTTAACTTGAAGCTGAAAATCTGGTAATGAACACAGTGGTGTGGTGGTCATGATGACATGTCCTGGCTTCACATGTCTCTAAAGCATTTTGAATAGCTGAATAGGCAATATGTGGCATGTCAAAATTTGTGAGAATGGAGGATTGTTTCCCTGAAGGTAATTGCGCTTCATACGTATGTGGCAGATGGCAGAAGCAATCTATAGAAATCCCTCCCAGATTTCATTAAGAATTTCTAGACTATGTGTGGTCAGCTCTGCAGGTCTGTGCTGGAGGGTTTTCCAATGCTACTGCCCCAAGGCATACAGTCAGAAAGGTTTACCCCAGAGATACAGATACTAGCAGTTCTGGCTTCCAAGAAGTTGGGGCAGTCTGATTGTCAAGGTTGGGCTCAGAAACTTTTATTATTTTGAAAATTATTTTCACAGAGCAGAGGGAAGTCAAGAGGTAAAAAAGCTGTGTGAGAATTCCACATTTCAGGTTTGTTTGGGTTTGTTGTTGTTTTTTTTTCCATCTGTCCCCAGTCACATAATTATGGCCCTCTTTATGTGTTCTTATTGCATTCATGGCAAATTCATTGGTTTTGTAGGAACCAGCTCTGACTGTGACTTGTACCTGCCAGAGCAGCACTGACGCTTGCTGCCAGGACAGCATCTACACTGCCATGGAAGCAGATATATCTGCTCTTTGTGCTGTTTTCAGCACAGCACAGCAGTGCCGAGAATGAAATGTAGCCAGTTGGCTGCTTCTTATTTACCTTAACTTTTACATAGGTTTCAGTAAAAATACTGAGATGCTAAATGCTTTGGATGTATTAACTATTATATTATTAAATTATAGTATGTGGATATGGGCTCAAAATAGCAGTAAAACCAAACACTGAATCATTACTTAGCTCTTAGTCTGAATGGCCTTTGGTGTTTAGACTTACCTCAGGTACTTACCACTGCAAAAGGTCACAGTGGTAAGTAAAAGAGGAGGAAAAGCATCTACCCTTTGAAATTTAGTACCTTCTGTCTCATTCTGTTGAAGCAGCAAGTATAATTCAGCTGCTATGGTTTAATCTAACTTATTTTATTTTACATTGCAATGGGCTAGGTGTATGCCCACGACCATTTCTTGTGTATTATTTGAGGAAGAGTAGCTTTCATGTGAGAATAAAGAGGAAGTCACTTCTTAAAATGCATAAGTGTTCAGTTGTTTGCTGATTTCTGAACTTAAAAAAAAAAAAAAGTCTATTTCTTCTTAAATTCTGCCTTCAGAATCAGCTTGTCTTTTCAGCTGTTTTTGTAAGTTTTCTTCCAGGGTGCTTTCTTGTACTTGAAACATACAAAACAAATGTGTCTAGAAGATTCAGAGAAGGAAACAAGTAAACCAGCTCAAGTTCATTGTTAAAAAAAACCAAACATAATCTTCAACAGATCTTACTTATTGATGTGCCTCTACTTACAATTTTAAATGGTTGGGGTCCACAGTACTGGGCACTTGTATAGCCATACAGCTGTTCAGTGTCTAGCTGCCTTTGGTAGGAGGAGAAACCAGTTCAGCCTGGAACATTGCAAACCTTTATGCAGTGCAGGTGACTTCTCTTGAATAGTTTCTAATGCAAGACAATATCCTTTGCTTTGAATTCAATGAGCTTTTGAAATGCTTTTAAGTCATCAAGTGGCTGAGTAAGGGTTTTGCTCTCTTAATGGAGAGAAATGATATATCTACATCAGTTGGTTATTCCCTGATTTAGTCCTGCTGTCCTCCTGTCTTTCTACTAAGTGAATGGAGGAAAGGCAGAACAAGTATCATAAGGGCATGTGGGAGCATGTGAGGACCACAGCTGGCTTGGTTACAGTCAAACAACTGTGTGGGAGAAGAGATGTCAAGCCTGGCAAGATCTATTCCCTATCATCTATGGGGAGTGATGTCCACTGAATTTATGATCAGCATGATGCCCAGGACCAGCTTGTTTTAAAAGGGAGACTACAAGCAAAGAAACATAAGGCAAGTGGGAACAAAGGACTAGGACCTAGCAGGTCCAGAACAGTAGCTGAGGCTTTGCATGCACAAACTGCTTGGATCCCTAAAAACTCTTCTTCTCTATTTATAAAGCCCCTGGATATGTCTGAGTGTATCTAGCTTATAAAAAAAAGCAGCTAAAAGGCTTTTTGTGAAAAAAGTAAATAAATTAACAATTTACTGGTTAATGGTGTTGACTTTAACACTAGCACCCTTATAAGAATGATCAGCCAGTCTATTAAAAGGAATCCTACTCTGGGAAAGAACTAAAAGTGAACCTTTTGTCCTTTTGTAGGGCATAGAGACCCATATGGATCCTTGGCATGAAGTCTGAAAGGACACATTGGCCAAAGAATCTAGTCTTAAGCAGAGCGGATAAATGCACATCAAATGGACAGTGACTAAACAAAAATCTGTAGTATTCTCATTAGCACAAAGAGTTCAATTAAAAATCAAATAAGAAGGAAAAAAATCATATTACTCCACTTAACTTGATTTTTCACTTCAGATGTATTCATTTCAATGGTTTACCTTAAATAAATTGATGACATTTGTCATCATAATATATAATTACATATATTGATATTTGCATATATTCCATGTTGAGTTGTGGCTTTTATTGGTAAATCTATCATACCTGAAACTTATTGTTTATAACCAATATGAGATTTCATCAAATAACAGAAGAGAATTCCTATCTATTGCTAAGTTTGAAAACAATCTGTTCCTGGCAGAATATGTGCATTCATTTAAACTGAATGGTATCCATTTTATAAATAACTCTGCATACTGTCAACACATTATTGACTAGTCTCCTTAAACCTGATGGGAAAACAGTCCATTCTGCTATTACAGAATGCCTATAAGATGATAAGACTTTTAGCAACATTATTTTTAGGAAGCTTAAGTACTACCCTGGAAAATTTTAAGTTGCTTAGTCCATGTAATACACGTGTAAGAAAAAGAAGAAATGTATATATGCAACTTTCCTCCAAAAGCGTTTTCAAATCTCCCTCTGTTTCTCTAAAACCTCAAAGGTAGCAAAGATTGTCAAAGCACAGCCCTAAGAATACGTTTTATTTTCCTTGTGATCAGCTTAGCTGAAAATCCTGTAACTCAGAGCATGACTTTTTTCTAATATGTCAAGAGCCCTTGACAGCTCCCTCTTAAGGAGTTTATCACATTTGCTTCCCTTATTGTCTGTGTTGCACATATGAGGGATGACAAACACTCTTTGGATCTAATGGTGTATTCTATAAATATCACTGATATCAAAGGAATCAGACCCTTCTGATTTCCAAAGTCCCATTCACACATCTGAGAGAGGAGTTTATTTCTCTTCTTCATGTGACTATTAGTCCCATTTCCAGGGAGAGCTTGTATACGTGCAGAGAGGTTTCATAGGGTTTGTTTATTTTCTGGAGCCAACCTATTAGCTTTCAAAGATACTGTTCATGATACTGGCATGATTTCACAGAGCAGTAGTTGAGATGTTTTATTAGTTATTTCAGCTGAATGTTTACTCTATGCAACTGAGCTATCAAAAGAGGGCTTTTGGGACATTATCAGTTCAGCCTAATGTATGAGCTCAAATTATTGTATCATTATAATATGCTGCTTGGCATCTTTTGCCATTGATTTGCTTACATTTTTTTTAAATTGCTCAGTCAGACACCATTTATCTGATAAATTATTAACACATAAACGTTTCTGATGGAAAAACAAATAATTCATCGTGGTAAATCATATACCATACAGGCAAAAGCAGTCAGAAATAAACTGCTCTCAAGTTAAGTAAGTAGTTCATGTATTGCAATGAAAATTATGTAGTGAAATAAACACTTAATTGAAAAGAAAGTGTGGCTGTTACTTTCTGAGTCTTATGCCCGGTTATGCAGTTTCTGCGTTGTACATTTCTACATTGGTGCATCAAACATCCAACAAAATTTAATTTTATGTGTGCTCTTGTTAGATTCTGGTCATACTGTAAGGTGCTCAAACTAGTCATTCTTTGTAATATTTCTGTAGAAACCTTTTGATTTAATTCTGTTTCTCCACTCAGAAGTATTTTTTCCTGACTAGCAGAATAATTACAGAGCTAACGTCTTTTGCAGGTCACATTGGCATTGATTATTTTGAGGGCTTAACCGTAGTCCAAATTCCATAAGGCTTAATTTACTTCGAAAGAAAGTAGATATGTTCATGCTGAAAGCTAAAAACTGTAGTACAGGCTTTGCAATTAAATAGCCTATTCACTCTAGTGTCTGTTTCCCATTTCTTCAATATGGAAGCATAGATAGATTATAAACAAACAGAAAAAAGAGAACAGTCAAACAATTCTCACTAAATACTATTAACATTTTCTGCAGATGCGTCTAGCATTGTTCTCAGTATAAAAGTGGTTTTTTTTCAGTGATTTACAAATGCCTGTAAAATACATTTCTGGCCAATGTCAACGGTATGAGGTAGCAGAGTAACAGTAGTGAGGACAGCTTATAACCTCTTGACAGTATAGATCTAATATTTTTTTTCCTGTAGCCCACTTAATATACATGTAATTAGCACTTCTCTGTTCTTGAGGTTGTTTTTGTTCAGCTTTTACTATTGTGAAATGCATTTGGTGCAATTTTCCTTTCCCTTCCCTCCCTAACCTGCACTCCAGATTCCAGGCTGACAATGTTTACAAGACAGACACAGTACTTGCAAAAACTTCAGCTGGCAAGTACTGCCACTTGTGCCCTACCACACAAAATTTCTTTTCAATCTTAAAGAGGGAAGCTGGGTGTTTTATCTTTGGGTTTTGTTGTTGTTTTTTTTTTTTCAAATATGCAGCAAGTGCCTTCTCTTCTCATACAGGCTCAGCGAGTTGTACATCATTTCATCAGAGATGTCTGATCTTTCCATCTGCATACCTGGAGTTGCTTTATCCCTTGAGTGGTCTTTTCAGTAACAACTAAAGACTCCTTGAGACTGAACTCTAGAACTGATGAGTTAAATTCTTCCTGAATGTTCTTCACCAAAAGTAGATGTACTGGACTTTCTGGATGTGCCTAAGGACACAAAGGTTAGTCTATTCTTTAAAAGCCTGAATGAATTTTTAGGACTGTTTCATTTAACCATTAACAAGGCAGACCATGTTTCATTTTATTGCTTACACATAGGCACAGGTGGATAAAATTATGATTGATATCACATATGTTGTTGAGATTGTGCTTTTAACTGCAACTGAATAAGCATACCTAGTGAGCTGGTGCAGCTTAAAGCCCTATACATGATTTGTTGGACAACATGAGCAAGCTCTACCCATGCTCTGAGCTTGACTACCATTAGCCATTTTTGTGGTATTTCTTTTAAGATTGGGTTTAGTGCATTGCAATCACACTCATCTGATTTACGACTGGAAGAAAGGGAACTAGAAGAGTATTCTACTTAACTCTGTTCACAAGATGGTCCTTGTTCACAGTCAGTGGGAATGTCACCTGCGTGCTTAGTTCTTCTAGGTGGCACATGGGCTTCAGGGGAATGCCAAAGACATACACAACAAGTTGGAAAAAATTAATTTCTTCCTAATAGCAGCTATTCACTTCCTGGAAGCTGTGAAATTTTAATAAAATGTTAAATTTAATGTTAATTTAACAAAATTTTTTCTCTATCCCTTGGTTTCTGTTAAAATATTACATAGTCTATGAATATTAGTCTGTCACCACAGGAAATCACCCTTGATCAGGACAATTCACTGACGTCATTTTTCTGTGGTGTGATAAAAAATGTACAAGAAACCTTTCTTGCAAACAGACACATGCTCAGAAAGGTGGTGGAATGTGTGTGGGCGTATGTGCACATCAAGTCATGTCTCAAACACATAACTGACAAGGAAAGTAGCAAGATCATAAAGATACATCAGGATTTCAGCATCAATCATAACATTATAAAAATGTTTATAATGATTTGGATAAAGCTATATGCTGTAAAGAAGAAAAGTGAACAGTCATGTAATCTTGATTTTCTATTATTGCCATCTGTTTTTCATATACTGCAAATATTCGTCAGGATTATTGCTCTATCTAGGTTTGAGGGAGGAGGAGGTAAAATTTTTTTCAGTTTTACTCTGTCAAGCTTATCTTATTTGAAATTTCAATTAAAAAAAATAAATTGTTTTACAGATACAATTTATTCTTATTAACATCTCCATAGCATATTAAAATGTTTCAGGAAACCTATTGGCTAAAATAGCAGCACCTCAAATTTGATGCAATTAGAACTACATGAACTGAATTCTGCTTTCTCACTTTTGTGGAGAAATTCTTGTGATAGCACATGAATAATAGCTTTCTAATAGATCTTTTTTCTGTCTGCTACTCTAGCTAGCATTTCTGTTTGCATTCTAAATGCCTGCTACCCTTATAAAGTAAAGAGAAGACAAAAATATCATCCCTCATCAAAAGGAACTGTTCCCTTTGGCACCAAATGTCTATTCAAGATAGGAGGAGAAGAAAAAAGTATCAATGCAGTTTTGTTTCATCTAAGTTCTGTTGAAGGTGCTGAGAGTTTTTGTAATTGAGTTCAGCAAGAACAAGAACATGGATATAAAAATACAGATTCCATTTAAAAGCAGAAAGTTAGAGGAGTTGCAAGATTCTGCAAAGATTTCCTTATGGAGAAGTATATTAATTCTTTGGGGTGACCTCTCTGTAAAACTTAAATATCGTCCAAGAAAGTAAAATTCATATGGAACATATATTGTAGCTTTAATGTGTAAAGTGTTGTTTATAGTACTACGTCTTTTATACATGTGTGTATACTAAGGGATGAATAGCTCATAGATTTGCAAAGCTCAAATGTCAAAAGTGTTGTGAACTCCAACTCCTTGTACTGCTTGCATGTTGGTACTTCTTGGGGGATTTGTGTAATATGCATTTGAGTGTACTGTTACATATATATAATATATAGGATTACAGGTTTTGCAAACTCAGTACAATTGATGACAGAGTCTTGTTTTGTTAGGATAGGTAATTCTGGAAGATCCTATGTAACTTTCATTTTGCTTACGGTATTGCTACTAAACCACACATTCATTAATACCTATATATATGAATTCGGATGAAAAATTATGCAAAAAAATGCTTTATTCTTCACTTCTGTGGATTTTATATGGCATGCTATGACAAATATTACACACGTTACTTGATAAATTGGAGAAGAACCTTTCTTAGATTGGAGAAGAAACTTTGTTTGACAAGCAATGGATATGTTCATTTAAACAGTGCAAATCACAAAGAATGAGCTAAACTGTCTGACTGGCTGCAAATCCAGTGGAGTTTCACCTGTCCAAATTTTCCATGATTAGTTTTGTTACTGGCTGACTTTTATGTTTTGCAAGAACACAAGTGCAGCTAGATTTATCCACAGGGCCCGCAGAAATTTATGTAGTAAAAGTAAGAAATTACCCAGATGTAAACAAATGATGTAAATGGTGGTCATACTGAATTGAGTGCCAAGCTTATTAAGTCAAAAGAAACATTGTGCATTTCATGAAGAAGCACACCAGAAAACAAGCAAACAAAAAAAAAAATAAATTATGGCTTCTGACATGGGAACGTTTGACATGACCCCAGATTTAAAACTGATCCTGGAGATCGCCTGCTAAGGCTACAGCATACAGAATAAGTCCTGGTGGTTACAGCTTCCTCCCAGAGACTGAAAGGAGAGTCCCCTGAATTCTGCCTTTCTGTGTCTTGAGAGGTTGACTTAGTATGCAGAAAAAAGATGTCTTCTGTCAGATGTATTTTGCGAGGAGGGAAAACAGAAGCAATCTATCCACTACTTCAGAAGTAGGTCAGAGCTGTGAATCCTAATCCAAACCAACATGACTGCAAAACAGCATGAGGCACTTTAAGTTCCAGAAAAGCTAGTTGTGTTTAAGATACGTCTCTGCCCTTGTCATCACCTTTTCCTGACTCGCTGGCTCTCCTGAGAGCCATCTTTCACACAAGAGTAACCATACCTTCCTCTCAAGCATTATGCCTCATCAGCAAACTTAAAGCTATACACACCTGTCAGCAGCAGCAAAGTAAGGTTTGGGCGTGAATTTGATCCCTGCCTCCTGCTTATCGATCCCATCTGTCTGTGTGTTCCCTAGCATGCTTTTACCCCACAATCCTACACAATGCCAGGGTAGAGTTCAGGGAGCAACATGGGGTAGGGACAATTTCCCTGAATGAGCTAAGTATATGGCCACCTTGTTTTGGAGTGGAGAGGCTGGGTCACCCCCTCTCTGGACAAGAAAATAAGCCCTGGTCTGTTTAACTTGCACATACGCACACAGCCAAGTGTAGCAAAGCTGAAGTCTCCTCTGACTCCAGCTGTGGGGCACTGATGAACATACAAATTGTTCCATCATCTTTCTTTATCTTAACCCTTCTCACTGGTCACTAATTAAAGGACAGAGAATTTAAGAAGGATAATCCGAGTTGCCCCCTCTTCCATTTTGGACTCTCAGAAAGGATGCAATGCAAAGCATTTGCAGTATTTGTTGCTTTTACACAGCAGAACATAATTGTTCATACAACTATGGTGACCTCTAATACTTATCTACAGGCCTTTTTCTTTCTTTTTGGTGTCATTTCTAGCTTTAATGAGATAAGAATTCGTATGAATGAAATTATGTTTTCCATGCTTGTGGGGGAAATTCATTCACTGTGTCTGGTTGCTAGTTCGTGGTCCCCTGCTCATGTTTGTGCAGTATTTTCTGGATACTTTGTATATGAGTTTTAGCTTACTAGCATGTTGAGCATCACATCTACCAGATGATTCTGCTGAAATTACTTTCTTTTGGACAAAATAAGAAACTTGTGTATATTTTTTTTTCAGTAATAAGGTGATGAGGGACATATAGTGCTAAATTTTATCAATCTAATAATTAATTAAGATAGAGGTATAAAAACATGATTTCTTGACACTTTGTCCCTATCAAACAGCTTTGACTATCAAAAAGCTTTTACAAGAAGTTAAAGATATTATGACTTTCCCTTTCTCAGTAATTTTACTCACATTAGATTTTAAAAATATTTGATGTAAGAAAATGTGGACATTATTACTCACTTTGAAAAAAAAAAAACATTTAAACAGCAGGATATAATTTCAGACTATTTGCAGTCAAGAGGCCTCTGCTGAGCAAAACACTCATTCAGTTTAAGAATGCAGATTATAATAATTTTCCTATCTCCCTCACAGCAGGATTCCTGCCATCGTTTTGCAAACTCACAGGTTGCAGTATTGAATGACTAGTTAACTTCAGTTCCAGGTAACACACGCTTCAAGCATATTCTCATTAGCTCAACTTAGTTATAATGCAAAGCTGCTTAGCTTCACCAAGTGAAATAGGATACACTTAAATTGCCTCATCTAATACAATACACCTTCTTAATACATGCAAAGTGGTTTATGATGGCAAAGCTTGTAGAGCATGAAAATTGGCAGGGAAAGTAAGGTTTTTCTGACTAAAACTGTCAAAAAGAAGTCCTATTTTATATCATTTCATTTTAAAGAGGTTAAGAATGAGGAAGGAGAGATTGGAGTAAGAAATAATCAGCCTAGAAAAATGTAAATTTAGTATATTAACTTTTTAATACATGAGCTCTACCAAACAAGAAAATTATCTAGTAAAACTGTTCTTTCAGTAATGTCTTCTGCACAGCAAAATTAAACGTTACATACACAGTGGCTAAAATATACTGCAGTAAAAAATGATAGGTGTTATTCTATTTGTTTTATCCAGGGAGTTTTATATTCTGCAACATGTTTCTATTTGCTAGTATTATTATTTCAGTTTCCTGTGGCTGTATGAATTTGCAAGGCCTTTTTAATTTCAGATGTGAATAAGGAATTGTTTGTTTTTTCTTCTTCCTGTAAATGCTAAGTGAATATATCCCAATCTTGTGTATCTTGCAGATACAGAATCTGGTTTCAATAAGACCCCAAAACAACACTGGGAAAATTGTGGGTTTTTTTCACAGTATCCTGCTCCTGTACTCTAACCATAGGGCTATAAATCCTTCCTTCCCCTACATCCCTTTCCAATAGTTCCATAAAACTCTTCAGAGATGGGCTGAGCTGCGAAGTTGATACAGGCTTTGCAGATGACACCCAAGTGCATATCTCATTTTCCACAGATGTAACCAGAGCAATCACAAAGATGTTGCACTGCCTAGAGGAAAGTGGCTCCTGGAGAAGAACACCTGGCTGAGATTGAACTGACAATACTGGTTGAAAGACAGAAACGATTCAGACATCCAGTTGGGCAAGATTTCTAGATGTATGCCTTTAAACATTAGTTTGCAATGAGGCTGTTCACATCCCTGGAAAAAGCAGGGGTAAGCATGTTGCTCAGTTGTGGCCCCAGAGAATGAACCAAGAACTCCTCCCACTCCAATTAAAAGCATCTGCAACACAGGCTTTTCCAGTATTACTTTGCTTTTCACCAAGGTTAAAAAATAAAGTAGCAAAACCAATGAAATCTAGAAAACTCTTCTGTTTCCAAGACAAAGGCCTGGATGCAGAGATATCTGCATACTTGTTAATAACCCATAGCATCCAGGGCTGTTTCACTCTTTATAGTAAGAGAACATTGCTCCTGAACCACAGTGCCTCTGAAGCTCACATTTGCATTTGGATATAAAGCACCAATCTTGTTCTCAAAAGTATGGTCATTTTGGATCTCTTAATATCCATGATTACTTTCTCATTTTCCACAAATGGACAGCTTCTACAAAAAACTGTTTAAAATCTTCTGAGTAAAGAGAGCTCCTGAGAGAGGCATGGTGCATCTCTTCTGGTTATGCAGTGAGCTTTTAGGGTCTGCACACACACTGCAGAGTGCTTTCAGTGGAGAATTTGACTTTCAAAAGTTCTGTGTATCTGCTAAAATTAAGCGTTCTACTCTTGGTAGAAGAAAGGTGAAAGAGGCGATTTAAACTCTGGGGGCTCATACAAACAAACAAACATCCCATATCTGTGACGTGTCAGATTACAACAATATCAGCCTATAGGAATGAATAACTGGGGGGGGTAGAGGAGAAAATATACATGAAAGCTGCAAGCAAATAATATCAAATGAAAGCACACAGTCAGAGAAGCTGCATACAACACTGCAACAAGCTAGAGTCCAGTTTCAGGATGAAAGAGGTCTTCACGCCTGGTCACAAATATTAATTAAAAATTACAAGCATCTTTATGGAGGAGAAATAACTGTAAAACTGTTGGTATTCACTGTCAAAATCCAGAAAATTCTCCCTGACAGCATTATCTTTGCTTTGATACCTTCCTTCAAGAGGGAGCAGAAAAAAGGCATCCTGGGGTCTCACTCATGAGGATTTCATTGGTGCAAGCAGTTTATTCCCCTGGATTTTTCTGGGGTCATAACATGACATAAGTAAGACATGCTCCTCTAAATACTTCTCTTGTGTTTCCTCCAGTTCACATTCAAGACTAAGAATAAAATGATAACACAGGTCTTTAGCTTGCTTTTCTTACTGGTGATATCATGGTTTTGATTTTTGGTAGATAATTGTCAGAGAAATAGCTACCTCAAAAGCAGTATTTGAGTCACCCTGTTCTCCATATATTTTACATAGATGAACTGAAGCACTAATCTTAATTGGTTAATCTTTGGGTCTCATAAGGGAAATACATTCCTAGAACATTTTCCTCCTGGTAATTCCTTCCTTGCAGTCTCTTCACTAGCTCACCAGCTGTGCTGCGTATCACAGCTTTATTCATTTTATGAAAACTATTTAAAATGTTCTCCATCAAAAGCTGTGTAGAAAACTCAGTGCATGTTTGTGAGGCACTTGTAAGAACATGTAGTTATTGGGAGGAATAAAATAAAAAATGCAAAACTACTATTCAATTGGTATGTGTACAGCCATGCTGTACTTATTGCTATCATGAATAAAGCATTTGTTTTTCTAAATTGTGTGTATTCCTACTGGGGTACTTAGAGCTTGTTAGAGAAGGCATGGAAACAATGCAGAATTTCTACAGTTTCAGTACTCAAATCATAAGGTATAATCATAAATCCTGACTGCAGTCCGACCAGCTAAAAGGGCACAGGGGACTCCTCCAGAAATCAAGGAATTTCTTTTCTTTGACTGTTTGAGTAACCCAGCTCCTCTGAGGAGCAGACAACCAATGCACTTCAGGGTCTACTTGTACTGTCTGCTCAAAAAATTCCCTGTCCCTGCAGGGAGTCCCAGCAGAGCTGGGGACAGTTAACACCCTAAAACACTTTCCTGGTCAGCCTCTGCCTTCTGGAGACTCTGCAAATCAAAATGTGAGATGTGAATATTTTTGTCTTGAAGGAGTCTAATGAAACCTCATGTGATTTGATGTGGAGGGAGACTCACAGGAAATACTGCCTTAAAAGTACTTGGGGAATTTATGCCTGTTGTCTTGGTTGGTGCAATTTTTAACTGTTGCTCTTAAACCTAAATTCTCCTTCCTTTCCTAAGTCAGAATTACAAACTGAGCTCCAAGATGTGTATACAAAAAGATGTCAAATGTTTTCAGTGCCCTTCCTCATTATTCTGCTAGAGGGTGGCATTTTCCCTCCTCTATTAATATGCTGGCATCTTGACTGAGATCAAGAAAGCTACTGTCTTAATAGGACTGACAAAGCGATCCCTGCATAGTGCTTCAAATGCCTTTAAATATTTCAAATATACCAAAACTAAGTACACATTGTTTACAAAATGTAATTACAAGCTTCTTTTAAATTATTAATGCAGAAGGGGAAAAAAATAGTTTTCCATATTATACTTCCTTTTACAGCTGTATGGATTGTGTGATTTTGCCACATGGTATCATACTTATACTGCAATGTGAATACCTGTTGCAGCTGCACCCTCACCTAGTCATAAGGCTTAGCACAAACAAGTCTTGGGTATAAGTTTTTTTAACATCTTGTACATGTAGCATTCTAAAACTGTAAATGAGTACAATGGATAGAATTTTCTGATGTAATTTTGTTGTCTGATGTCATGTAACATGAAGCTATTCTTAACTTATATCCTTAAGAACAAAAGTCAGTGTCCTCATAAAAGTCCCTGGATTACTGGCATGGTCCTAGGAGGATTTAAATAGCTGAAGTATAATGCAAGCAAAATTTGGATGCAGAAACCTACCAGCATGATTACAAAAATAACCCCAAATTCTTCAGTGCCCATTTAGTGTTTGAGGATTCACAAGTATCTTAGCTTGCAGGAAAGATTGTCACTTCAAATCCTGTGATCACACAACCCAGAAGCATTGCTGTATTGGCTGTGCTGTGCATTCAGCTAACTCACATTCCGCAGGCAGTTCATATATCTCAAGAAAGGTACCTCCAAAAACTTGAGTTCTGCATTGACCAGGCACTGAAAGATTCTCAGCTGTCTCATGCTTCCTACCTGAGAACATGGGCAAGTGTTTCCTAGTTCAAGTACTTAGGCTTTACTTAGATGAAAAATACTTAGATAAAAAATAGGGAACAGAGACTGAATTCTACTATATACATCTCTCTCATCTCCAGAGGTAACTGACACCAAGTCTGCTTCCCAACACCAAGTCAGCAGGGATTGTGAAACCGTAAGATAACATACAGAAAGTATATTCACTAAAATACTTCACTGTTTCAATATTCACTCACTTGTGCTCATGCATTTGTATTCTTATGTTATCACGGATAAAAATTATATTCAATGGTAGGCGAAAAATGTGCAAAATAAATGGGCTATGCACTTTATCCATGTTTGCTTACTGTCCCATAGCACAAATTCTTATTTAACATTCCACATCCCTCAGCAGCTTAAATGCTGAATGTTTTTAAAAAAAATTAAACATTTTCTACCTTTGTCCTGTTTTGCAAAATCACCCCATTTGTGTTAAAAAGGTTTGGTGCTTTCAATTTCAAGTTCTAAAAATGGCATGGATCTGAAGTTTATTTTCTTAATCTTATCTTAAAAAACAAAGCAAAACAAAACCAGAAAGATGGCTTTGCGCCACCTAAACAGCTATTTCTTTTGTCAAATATATCAGAGATTTTAAGTCATTTTTAGAAAATATTATAGCTTATATATGATCCTCTTATTTACAGTAACGCTTGGAACCTGGCAGCTCAGTCAGGTCTGAAAAATAATCTCATTTTTATAATCATTCTAAATATGCTGGAATGTGGGTTTTCAGTAAACAGGTGACATGAAATAGTTTTCTTTTTTTCCATCAATTTTCATTCCATGATAGTCACATTACTTACAAATGACAGTGAACTAAAATAGAGGAATGCAGCATTTCTGTGCTTATAGAAACTGCGGTGGAGACTTGAAGATTTGCATTTGGATTCTTTGTCTCTGTTTCTGAATATCATGACTCCTTATTTAGAATATGACTATATCTCAAATGCAAGCTAAAAATAAAATAAGGAAACATTTTCCTTCCCCTCCCCCCCCCCGACAAATTGCATATTTCTCACAGGCCTAAACTTGAATTGTACAATCTGTTCCTTGGTCTCATTGGAAGGACTGCGGAGTTTTCCTGCCTAGAAGCATAAGCATATAGCAGAAATCTCTAAATGGAGAGCTTGCTCATTTTAAGCTGATTCTGTAATCAGCAGCCCAGATCTGGATCACATTCTGGAAATGTTTACCTCTTGGCATTAATTATAGGGAGAATTTAAGGTGACTTCAGGTCCCAATTTAGGCACCTAACTAAGAAAGTCTTCATGATGGAAGGTGGATCCAGACCCTAATATTGCCACAATCCTACTCCAGATTCTACGTGAAATCCTGGTGTAATTGAAGCTGACAGGAGTTGTGTTGTTGACCAAGGCAGCTAGAAGCTTTCTTCAGGTCTTGATTCAAAACTTGCTGGAGTGTTTAACCTTGGAAAATAAGGACATATGGAAATATTAACACAGCCTTGAAAGCTGTAACTCAAATGTGTCTGCAGTAAAATGTATCAAGCTTGTAGCTTTGACACAGGAATGGGATGATGCATAACTCAATGAATACAAGAGGTCTTTTTCTTTGAAACTCCAGACAGAAGTGCTCTCTCAGCAAAGCTTAACGATACATAAATATCTCTTTGTCACTGTCATGAATGCTTGTTTACAAACCCCACAAGCCCACAGAGTGCAAATAAAAATTGACAGGTAACATTATAATTGAAGGTGCATGCATATATGCTGCAGTGTTCTCTATTTGTGCAATGTTGTGTTGGGCTGTGCCAAGCACACTGAAGAAATAGAACCATTGCAATCATTTTAACAAGTTATTTGGCTGCATGCATGATGTGATTTACTTCTGGGTCTCATTAATGCATTCAGCTTTACTTGTTAACCTAGCAGAACATTATTTATTAATGAGTTCTTCATGCTTTATTAAGCCTAATGTCAAAACACCTCTGTGGGACTCTAGGCATGTTCTCTTTTTGTGATAAAGCCTTCTAAAGAAAATGAAAAATTATGCAGCAAAGCTGCAGATAAAACCCAATAGATATCAGCTCAATTACTCTTGATCCTGGCAGATGATGTTTCTGAATATTTGTGAAAGCATAGCATCTGATTGTGTGCTGGCTTAAATTAAAGCATTCTGCAATCTCGAATGTGTGTAGTTAGGGCTCCTTAGAAACCTAACAAGGCTACTGTGGTGTCCAAAGCTGAGTGGAGTGCTCAGATGGCAAAAACTGACAAGTTCACCATGGAAATAGAATTAATGCTTTTTCCTATGAACTGATATTTTGTAACAGAGGGGGAGCCTTCTTCATAGGAACATTAGAATTATTCAAAGTAATAACAGGATGAATTATATGTGATTATTCTGTAATTTGAGAGGACTACTATGCCTCAGGAAACTAATACTGGAGTTCAACAAACTTTTTCTTCCTTGATCTGACTGGCTGTCTTGTTTTTCTGAAGGCAAGAGTTTCATTATATATTTTAGTGGAGAGTAGAAATGAGGTGCAGACCCTTACTTTTACTCACAGTTCAACACACTAGCCTACATTTATGTATCAGATAAATGAAGTAGCAAAATCTGACCAAAAATGCAGGCCATAAATACTGGCTCACTCTGCAACTCTATCAACAGAAATCTATGGAGAAAACTTCCTGGAGGGAGCTGCAGATAGATGATTTGGACACTGCATAATCACTACTGCTTTATTTCCTATTTTTTGTTTATAATTACTACCAGTTATGAATATTTAATGTAAGCTTGTTTTGAGATTTTTCCTTTTTCTTTCATCTTGCTACTTTCATCATCTTTCACAGCATCTGAGAGATCAATGTAAGGCAATGGGATGGTAGGGGAGCATACCATATAGTTACCATATCACAGCAAACATAGGTAACTGGGAAAAAGATCCTCAGCTGGTGCCTGTGAGCAGATCTCCCCCAGTTTCAGTAGAAGCTGGCTGGTTACAGGCTGTCACACTGAGACCTTTTGGCTTAGAGATTTTGGTAACATAAACCAAAGAGTGCCAGCTCTCCCATCCCAGGCTGTAGTGATTTCTCCCACTTTCTGCCAAGGAGGTGCTGGAGGCTGGTTTTCCTCTTTCCAAGTGGGTGCCTACTCATTAGAGAAAGAGTGCTGCTTGTCTGGTGCATGTTTCTTGCCTGGCACTAGCTATAAAGATGTGAAATAAGCCAGGGATGGTAGAAGAGGGCTCTGCTCTTTGTCTTCTGGTTGTCTTTTGTGATAAATAATTGATCTTGCTACAGATGTTAGTCTTTAAATCCCAATGGGAGGCAAGTACCCCCTGCTAGCCCAGGAAAAATCTAAAATAACAAAGACCCAGGACCAAAATTTAAGCCACATCCTTTCCATTGATGCTTCCTATTATTTTGCTTGGTTAACTGCAAGGGGTTTCTCCTAGAGGGTTTGGGGTCTTTTTCCCCCATGTTCAGCTACCACAGTTCTTACTGATTTTCCTCTTCCTGATCTTCCTCATTCATTGCCTACGTTATATACAGAAGACAGAGCGTAGACAATGAAGGGGTGTAAAGCATGGCATTGCAGTGCTGTGCCCAACTGCCTGCTCTGGATCTGTCTAAAGAAGTCTTGGACTGTACAAAGAAAATGAGTAACTTGGCTTCTGGAGAGCCATAGGGCAATGCAGGCTGGTCACCAACCTACTGCAGTTGCAGGCACTGTTGCTTTAATTGTTGTATTTGCTAGTTTTACACTGTTGTTTGTGTATGCTCAGAGACTTACAGATTGAGAAGCTGCCACATGGAACCCTATATATATTTAAATGTTTTTCTTTCTGTGTAAAAAATATGTTTATAAAATTGTATTTGTTTCACAACCAGCTAAACATAAATTGTCACTAAGACTTAACTGGAGTCCAGAAACTCAGCAGTAACTTGTGTTAGACAAAAGGGAATCTGTTGAGAGCTTGTTAGGTTCCTCTAGACTACAAGGGAGGCAAGCAGGTCTGCCTTGTACAGCATTCCCAATGGGACACAATTAAAAATCATCCTGTTCAGGAACTACTTTATATACTTTTGTTTTTAATAAAGCCCTTTGAGACCAGCAGCAGTGTATAACATTCCTCCTGCTTTTAGTCTGTATACGGTCTTCATGCTACTCATCGAGGGTCTACAACACTTTCTTCTCGATTGTTTGGTGTCTAATGAGCAAAGTCATCATTAAATGGAAGGTCACTTGTTTCTTTGCACAAGTTCAGTAGAAACACAGCATGAAGAAATGCTGTTTTATTTATTTGATTTCCACATTCACAGTTGCTGATTAACGTGATTTTGTGATATGCACATTCCTGTGACCACATAATTTCTTCAAAATGCAAGTTGTGTATTTACAACTTGAGCTGGCTCAGGCAGTGGTATACATCTTTTACTGAGGATAGCAGAGCCATGGTAAGCCTCGCTGGCCTCAGCCATGAGCTGATTTTGGTACAGACAGTCACTGACATTAATGCCTGGTGCACTGTCACATCTCCCTGTGCCATGCATGTGAGAGAGCTCGCTGTTAATGGTGGGGCATGATCTTGCCTGTGGTGGTGTTCAGAGGAACCTGCCTGCTATGGAAGAAACCATTAGCTGAGACAGGACTCTGGTAAAACTGGGGTTCAGCCCACCCCTGTGAGCTTGCAGAGCTGAGGGCACAAAAATCCTTATGTCTTAAATTGGTACAATTTTGTGGCGTTTGTGCTGGAAATCGGAAAGAGAGTAAATATGCTCAAAGAAGCTGGGTTCTGCGCAGTGTAGTCATGAGGAAATTTTGCTTAGTCATGAAATTTTTACCCTTTGTTGTATAGATGTGCAACCCATCATTCTCTACCAAATAGTAAAATATGACCTATTACATATGCAGTAATGAGAAGGGAGAAACTGCCCAATCATGTAAAATTAATGCTTTAATGAGTGTACTTCTGCTTTGTTTTGCTTACATTTGGGAGAAAAGCATATTTGGAAAGCTCTGCCTTCAATTACTGCTGCTCCAGGCTATTTATGCTGTTGTAGCAGTTCCGATAAACCCACAGAAGAGAATCACCTTTTCTGTTGATGGCGCATTTGCTGGTATTTTTGCAGCAGTGTAGTAATGTCTTTATTGGGTAGTGCTGTATTTTAATAGTCAATTAAAACTCCCATTGAACTGACAAAATGGACTTAGGAACTTCTGAAAATTATTTGGCTGAAAGTACTCATGAGACTGTTCTGATAATCACTGCCGTAGAATTATTCAAAGTGACTCAAAAACCTCACCTTATCACAACAGCAAAAGTAGTGAGGCAAGAGAAAACATTTTTATAAAAAAAAAAGCCTATTGTTGAATTGAGTTTCATTGCTGTGTCGTGCCCATGTCTCCTCTTTTTTTTAATTTGTCCTCCAGCACCACCACTGTGTCTCTTCTGACTTTTGTCCAATTTCCCAACTTCATTCTACGTTGCCTCTCTTTTTCCCCCTATTTTCCTCTCTTTCTTATGTTATCTAATAATAACAAATGGTGCACTGCCTTTGTGATAAGAATGGGAAGGTGATGAATAGTTCTGTAGCCAGATTTCAGGGGCTTCACACAGAGTTTGTGTAATTTTATTCTTTTCATAACGAATGTGTTTACAGCCTGGAGGTTAAGATGAATGTAAGTAACAAAGAATACATAAGATAAACTCTGTATGAGTAAATACACTGGTAACAGGGAATGGGGCTTCCAAACACATGAGTCATTCCAATTCATCCATTGCTCACTTCTGCCATCCCTGCGATGTTATCTTCAGTCCCGTGATACTTGATGGGTTTCTTAACACTCCAGCTGCTGGAACTGCTCATTACATGAAGACTTTTGCTTTCATTCAGTGAGCCTCTCAATTGTCTCAGTTTCATTAGAGGATTTTTTTTTTCTCAGATGTCATTGGTAGATATTCTTTTAATACTGTTGTAGTAATTTCCTCAGGGCCTCCCCCATGCAACGAGGTAACAAGATTATGTAGTGTAGTGCACTGCCAGATGTGTTGGGGGATCATGTTCATAGTATTTAGCAACTCTTCAATTGCTAACAGAAGCATCATATTGCAGCTTTTGCAGTCGAACTCCACAAGCGATTCAAATGACAAAACTCGGGAAAAGCCACAAATAGGAAGTTCATGATTTAAGACACAAACAATCCATAGGGCTACTGTGTGAGAGAATAATAATATATTTAGCCTTTTGAAAAGACAAGTGCAGACTAGAACTGTAAACAACATTTCAGTCTTTCTAATTCTATTGCCTCTGGCCTTTTGCTTCTCCGGTATAGTGTGCAAATAAAAGTGAATTGGCACTTTCAGATGTACTTCTGTAACCCTACAGATGTGTCATTAATGTAGATTTTTCAAGTTTCAAGGCACAAAAAGGACTGTGATTGAATTATATGAAAACATAAGTAGAATGGGCATCTGCTTACACTGCATTCTTCCTTCTATTATTTACTACAGATTGTGAAGAATTATTTGGAACAGAGATGAATGTTGGGGAAGCACACAAAGAAATTTTTACAAGGAATAAAATCTGTGCTATGATGGGCAGGGGAGAGTGAAAAGGGTAGATTTTTAAAACGGCAAAAGTGATGAAACCCATGGGATAATTGATGCAGAGTGAGGCAAGGGCTTGCTGAAGGCAAGTATAGTGTAGCAGCAAAAAGACAATCGGCAAGAACTAAAGCCAGTTTAGTCCAGCATTTTTTTTATAGTTAAATTGTTCATTCCACCTAGTGAAGTGTTTGCTCTCTCTTCCCTGGTGGGACCTCCATGAAGTTGTGCACAGTCTGGTTTCAATTACACTCTTAGAGTAAGGAGAAAAGACTTATGCCACATGGGGAACCAGTCTGAGTGCTCCCTGATTGCAGTGACCCAGAGATACTGCTATGTGCTCCAGTGCAACCCTCGGCACTCCCATGCAGAGGGAAGAACACTACAGGACACTTCTTACCTACAAGCCCAAACGTCCATGGAAAGAAGGGTGCATGGAGGAATGACAAGGTTTTGCTCTGAAATGTATCCAAAGTAAGCCCCCAAGGATTAAGGTAGCTTGGTGTAGCACTCATTTAATGTCCTTGGGTGTATGCATTATAACATAGTTTTTAGTTTATGAATACGTACTATTTTTTTCAGACCTTTGCTTCATTCACTTCCCAGGAGAGACTATGCACTGAGAACAAACCAGAACCACATGGAAAAAAAATATGCTAATCTCTGTAGGATGTCTCTATAAGATTGTATGTGGTAAAAATGGAAGTCATATGACAGCTAAGGCAGAAAAATGCAAGAAAAAAAATTAAAGAACCTGGGGCTTCAGAAGTCATTTGCAGCAATTTTAGCAGTTACTGTCCACCAGCTGTTCATTACTATCCTTTAGCTGGAGGTTTTTGCCTCCGCAACCAAGTTGCATTCACTGCTGAGAGTCTAAAACAAGTCCACTGACTTTATGCAGAAGCAGACTCCAGCACTTGATAAGAGTATTAAAACTGTATCTGTAGAGATTGTAACAGTGGGGAACAGCAACTTCTTATATTGCTTTAACTCTATCCCAAGGATGTACCTTGAGAGAACATTCTATCTTGGGTTTCTCCTGGCCTCTGCCACAGACTTCCTGATGATGGTGAGCAGGTGACTAAATGTTGTTTTCACTGCTGTCCACTAAGTGCATTTAACTCCCAATTCATCCCGCTGGGCTAAGCATAAGGAAATACTGAAGGTCTGACTGACAAATGGGGGAGAACACCCAACTGTGATTGAAGTTCATGGGTGTCCTTCTCTAAGGATGCCAGAAGAATAGATCCAGGTTGCAGGCTTCTCTGACTGACATTCAAGTTAGCTGATACTTTTGATTCCTCTTGAATCCCTGAAATTTGCTTCCTTTGTGGGAACATTAGCAACACTCTCATCTCATGTGGACATTATTAAGACATATTTATTGGGTTTTGTAAAACAATTCATTATAGAAAGCTTTAGTTTAGTGAAACTGCAATTCCTATTAGAGATATAGAGTGAAATTCAGTCCATCTGTTGTGTACCTCTGTCCGATTTCAGCTTTTTCTCTTACACTTGCAAAATTCTTGAATGTGACAAAATGATTAAAAAAAAAAAGGCAATTTTTTTTAATTGCTCTTCAGGGCATGTGACAAATGATGCTTGGATGTCCTTTTCACACTCCCAATGTGCGAGTGAAGGGATGTATAGAGACAATTGTCTGCCTTTTCTTCTTTTAATTCTTTTGAGTGTAGAACACATTCTTTCCCCATAGTGTACCTTTCTGTGTGTGCCCTATTTTCTGCATTAGTTAGCATTACTCTGTCAGCTTATGGTAGTGTTGATTGGGAAATTGATATGGTTACTAACAAGCTATCTTTCATGTGTTTATTTCAACCCACTAGACAAGTTTTCTCAATACTAGATAAACTGCCAGTATAGTAAAATGCAAAGTTGATTTATTTTCTGGAAATTTGCCTTTTACCATCCCTAGATGTAACAATTGTTTACATTCCTATGATCTGATCATCATATAGTGAGCGAAGCAAGACCCATCAACTCAGTTATCTTCCTGGGTGCTGCTTAATAGTGACTCTGCATTTGTAATGAAGAAACAGCAGTTTGAAAGATTCCCTACAGATAGTGCCAAAAGAAAGCTGGAAAATCTCCAGAATTCTCTCATTTTAAAAACATTGCTGAATTTCTTTGTGAATGTATGAATATACATATCTTGCTTATTTGAGCAATGAATTATTTTTTTTCTCACTTGACTGTACTTTCTTCTTGTAGCACATATTGGTTCAGAAAAGGATTAGAACTTACCTCATGTTTCAAGGAGGCTGAGAGGTGGGAATTTTAGTGTTATGCGTATTAAAATTAGGAATCTATAATTTTTTAACATGGTGCATTTTGTAAATATGGGGAAAGATAATAAAGGCATACTCTTGGTATTAAGCATGTCTGAACTGTCAGCATAAAAGAATTGTTCCAGAATTGAAGGATAATTGTATAAACCAGGATACTGTTTAGATAACAGAGTAACAAGTCAGTGAAATCAAAAGGCCTGATTGCTGCAAGAATTGCAGCCCCTTCTGTTTCAATATAAACAGCAAAGCAAACTAGGAGACACACTTGTGTACGTGGTCACATGTGGAGGAACGTTTATACCGTTCTTTAGCTGGCATTCTGTATTTTTGATTCTGATGGTGAGACGCAAGCCACAGAGATACCTCAAGCTTTGGAAAGGAAAAGTCAGTCTGATCCTGCTGCCACCCTCCAACCAGCATGTGTGGAGGCAGATTTCCACTGATCAGAACCTGACCTAGCTTTACCCTTGCCAGCAGCTTCAGTTCAATCTTTGCCATTGCTCAGGAAGGACAATCATAACTAAAAGGAAAAAAATCCTGAAGGTGCTGGAGAATTGGTCAGATGGATGGATGAATGGATGGAGGAAAGCTTCCTCTTTTTCCTCCATTGCTGAGCTGTCAGTCAGCCAAAAGAAATTAAAAAGTGAAAGTTATGGCCCATGTGAAACTAAGAGAAGGAAGTACAGTAGAAATGCCCCCGATTGCAAATGCAACTGAACTGGATGTAAATTTACCAATGTTATTGCTCAGTGAGGAGGATTTTTAAGGGATAAAAGGCAATAAGCACAGAAATATCTTTGGGCAAGTGTTAGTCTCTAGTGTGACCTGAACAAACTTAATTTTATTGTGAGCCATGTTAACAAGGAGCTCAGCCCATAAGCCTCGTAATAATAACAAAAAAGCAATTTATGCAAAATGGGGGCAATCCTCATCTCATATTATCTAGAGAATATGCAGTTTTATAGGTAATTAGTTTCAAAAAAAAACAGAGGAAAGGAAAAAAGGCTTGCATAAGTTATTTAAAACCCTTTTAGTGGGCTGTTACTGGGGAAGTATTAAGAAAAATAGAAAGGGTATGGCACTTGAGGAAATGGCAAAGCATTGTGGGAATAAAGTGTGAAAGAAAGCAGAATTCATTTATGTAATTATTACAGAGACGCACTAGTCATACAGTAGTTAAAAGTTATGCCATGATTCCCCAAAATAAACTTGTCTTCATGAAAGTTTGCTTCTTTATCCTCTATCTTTTCTACCTGGTGTTTTTATTGAAGCAGAATAAATGTAATATATAATTATAAATAGAAAATATATTTATTTATATAATATATAATATTCATATATTATTTATAATAATAAACATAAAAAATGAATAACTATTTCTAAAGCATTTTTCCAGGTTCAGAGTTTGTTTTGCTTTGGTTTTGTTGTCTTTTTTTTCCTCATAACATCTTCAAAGTGATTTAATCTGGGCACTGAAAGCATAGCCACTCTGAAAAGAATTGCATACTGCTACCTTTATGTATATTAATCAGAGATTTGAAAGACATATAGGTTCACATTTTCAAAAGCAGCCAGTAATTCACACTGAGGGGTCCATTTGATATGCATAGAAAGAAAACAGTGAGTATTAAATCACCATTTAATATCAGGTTCTCTTAAATGTGTAAACTTTGCTACCTGACATCATTAATCAATTTTGGTATATTAGATCATAAATATTTACATTTGTTTTTTAAGTAATAAACAGTCACATTTGCTGTTACCATACAAGATATTAATTATGGTTGAGACTTTCAGAAGTGCTAAAGGGTAATAGACACCCTGGGTTAAATCAGCCCAGTCATGAAAGCTGGGAACAACATTCAAAGGGCTTTGAATGCTTTTCAGAAAGTAGACATAGGGATTTCCCACCAATATTTTTTAAAAAAAGACCATCCATGTTCACGTTGCCATTTCTGAGGTGCTGAAAATCTTTCAGTAGTTGTTGTTTGCTTCAGTTTTTAAAGTTCTTTATCCATTTTTTGGTTTCTGCAGAGGCACCAAAGGACTTTGGACTTAGGGAATTTAAGTATTTCCTCTATGCGGGAAAGTGTATTAACCATAAACCTTTAGTTTTATTTTGCTGTAGTGACAACACAGTCAGCAGACTGTTTAAAGCACCCAATTTACAAAAACCAGGTCTGAAATAAAGCAGTGCCTTTCAAAGCTGGGAGTTCAGACCTAACTGATGCACGTTGGCTATATGTATGTACCGTATTAACTCCTGAGTCACTTTTCTTAGCTTTGTTTTCTAAATCCCAGGGTCATGGAGATACCTGCCCATCGCATGAGCTAGGTTACTCCCTCTGGGCTGGGGCTGGCATTTTGCACATGCCCCTGTGCTTGGCGTTTCCTTCTGTTTGGCTCAAGCAGCTCGTTCCCAGGGACACAGCTCTGACTCTGTGTTTCATTACACATCAGATCATAAATTGTTTCTGACTGTATTATGGGCCCAGCATTGCAATTTCTTACTGAAGCAAGTCTTTACCCAGGACAGTGCTGCCACAGTTGAGGAAATCCTCAAAACACCAACCTCAGCTGCTGAAGCAAGAACTTAACCTTCCTCAGAAGAACTTGCAGTCTATCTCTGTCAGTACCTGAAGTCCCAAGATACTGAAGATTCTGCTTTTGAAAATCTTACCTACACAGAAAGGTTTTCCAGGTGATTGGTTAAACCCTCCTTTAGATGGCTCTTGGGCCACAAAGAAGTCATTAACAGGCATATTTAAGGCAAGCGCAAAACCTAGAAAAAGCCATCAAGAGCCTGGCCGTGGTGCAGAGGTGCGTCAGTTGACAGTGGCAACCAAGTGGTATATCCTTCAACCAGGAGAGGATTCCATCACCTAAAAACTGTATGGACTACTTTAGGAGATGGTCATTGCATGCAGTATGAAGGGAAGAGAGGAAAAGGGTGTGAAAAAGGCTTGCAGCTATTGGGGCAAAAGTCTGCTGCCCTCAGCTTCATCGTGGCATGTGGAAGCAGCTTTAGCCCCTGTAGAAGTAGCAACTGGAGGATTATCTGTAGTATTTCAGCACTGAGAAAATAACCACCATATTTTAACTAATCCCTTGGATTTATGCTTGATTAGAAAGACACTGTTGATGGTATGATTAAATACTTTCAGAATACATATACAATCAACTTTTCACTCAAATTTTATAGTTTGCAGAGAAAGTGGCAATTGGATAATGTTAGGAGTGTTCCTTCAAAACATGGCCATCAGTGAATTAAATAGTAGCAGCTTTTAAAAAGCCTGGTCATGGTTTAAAGGCATTCTTTCAGTCTAAAATATTTATTCCATACTACAGTTTTAGAACAAGAGCAAATTATTTCTGCAACTAAGTAGTTTATACTTTCCTTTAATTTATTCCTTCTCCCTCATTATATTGTCCTTGAAACTATTTTCTGTCACTGTCAAACATGATAGCCTCAGGACAGAAATGAAAGTGAGATAATATATCTCCATGAGCTTTTCTGGTGAAATGTTTTTAAAAGTTTTCAAATGCAGACATTTGGATTTAAGCAGAAGATGAAAGAACCATGAAACTAGGAGATTAAAGGAACAAAAGCAATTATTTTAAAAGTTATTATTCTAACATTCCAATATTAATCCTCTAACACCGTTATAATTGCACCAAATGATTTATATAAGTAACAGAAAAATTATTGTGTGTTATTTCTCCTATTCCCCTAGAATAGGATAAATTTTCCTCTGGAAGACTGTAGTCTTGTCTGTCAGTCTCTTTTCTCTTAATTATGATTCCCAGAAATGTGTCACTATGACATTTTTCTAAATATGGTCTTAAAAGTCCTAACTTTAATATTTCATAAGCATATCAAACCAATTCTTAAAAACATGTAATATAGTCATGTTCAGATACCAATGTAAGTTCAATGTGTGCTGTTTTTACATTTCAGAAATAACCTAAATGTAAGAAGCAAACCCAGAAAGTAAGACTTAAATTGTTGGAATAGTGTGGGAGGAAGAGTGAGGGGCAGAGATTAGAAGGTTTATGCTTTTGCCCTATTTCTTCAGTGTGTGTTATAGAATTATCAATTGTTTAATTTTCATATGCTAGCATTTTAAGAGATTATTTTTTGAATAATTTTTTACTCTGCTTAACCACTATTACATCTTCTAAACTGGAATGTCTGTCATTTAAAATTTGAATTTCCACAGACTGACATGCTTAGAGGTAGAGTGACTGGCTCTATTTTGTATTTCAAGAAACATGATTCAGACCTCCATGCATTGCTTTGAGTATGGCAGTTTTCTTTATAAGAATTACACTTATATATTTGCTTGCCTTTTAATTTTCTCCTTGTTTAGCACTAGCAACTTCATCAGCCTTTCTAAAAACCAAATAAGCATAGTTTGTCCTTCAAAGAGTCCATTAAACAGGCATTTGCATAGGTGCTAAGAGCACAAGCCCTCTTCATTATCCCCAGGACATAGCAGGACATGATTTGTGCAGACGGGATGGAGGAGCCCATTTATTTTGCTGTTCTCACCATGATACATTTCCTCATCCAAAAGGAACTTGCTTTGTAGTGCTTCTCTTAACTTGCCACTTTAGCTTCTTAATAATTTCCCTACCGATAATTACTGTCACTACTGAGCAAGAATATCAGACAGGTTTCAGTCTTTTCTTGAAGAGTAATCGTTGGGTATATGTGAAAAAGCAGCAAGCAGTTTAGCTTACCTACTATTATATAGGACCCAGCTGGTTACTATTCAGCCTACCGACACAGGAAAGGATACTATATGAGTGCATGTGTTCATATGTGTGTGCATGTATGTATGCTCATACCCTTAAATAAAAGAAAATTCTAGTGGTGCTCAAATTTGCTCAGATATTACTGGTTTACTTGCTTATAAACACATATGCAAGCATCCACATCTATCTTTATATAAATCCATGCATCTTCATATTCATAGATGCATAGACATGCATCTATGCATAGACACATATTTCTGTACATATTCACAAAAATGTTTTTAATTACAAATGCATACATTTAAAATTGTAATTAACTGCTATCTTATTAAAGTGATTGAAAAGCATAAAATATAGTTTTGAAACAACTACTGTCTGCAAATGCAGTTCTCCATTATGTCAGCATGCTTTTTTCAACAATTTTTTTTCCTATCACAAGATGTAGATCACTGGCACCAAGTGTGCATGTTCTATATAACAAAAACTGTTTACTCACACAGATGGGTGTATGTGTATGACACTGAATCACACTGTAATGAAATATTTTTTCATGAAAGAACATGCAAATACTAACCAGTATTTTTCAAACACTTTCCCACTAACACAAGAAATAGTTATACCAACATTATTAAATAACATGTTTTAAAAAGAAAGAAACTTAGGCAAAGAAATCTTTTTGAAAGCGCCTATTAATTTGGATAGCTCAGGAGCCGGGTGCCCATCTGGGGAGCTGCTGCCATTTAGGGACACCTGCAACTGTGTCTGACCCTGGGTGCTTCACGTCACTGGCAGAAACCCCAGAGAGGCCACAAAGCAGGAATGTGCATTTAAGATATTTAGAAAGTGCCAGCAGATGGCATGCATGAGTCCACAGCGGTTTTTCTTTCACAAGGGGGGAGAGTTTTGAAACAACATCCTAAGTACCTCAGATTACTTAACAGTGCACAACTTCTTAACATCACTCTGAAAACTGAGATTAATGAAGATATTATGCTATGTGAGGAAAAAGGAAAAGAATCCCAAACTAATGAATATATTTAGGAAAGGATCTGCCTGAGTCATTAGAAAAATGTATCTGCAGTACTGAGAAAGCTTAGTTCCTATTACAGATACAGATTAAACTTGCTACTGGCATGTACCCCTACTTGATCTTCACACTTGTCTTCGTTGTTGGAGTTCTATAAAAACACATTAAAAACATCAGAATTACAAAGGCGAAAAAGAAGGATTTTAAAGCAACCTGTCTTCTGGAAAATGTTTGTTTCACTGATGTTTGAGCTTGACCAGAAGAAGTAATAGAAACTGCATCTCTGATCACTGGAAAATGGATTCTTGTCAAAGGCGCTAACTGTCCTAACAGTGTGATGCTGTGTCTTGCTCTGTCTCACTGCCAGGCTCAGCTATAGAAACAGCATAATTATATGACTAACAACAATTCTCTTATCTAGTATGAACACTCGCTCCTGTTAACTACATTTCAGTGTGCTGAAGATGAAGCAGAGAATTAAAATTTGAGTTAGTTTGGTCTGTTAATCCAAAGGAGGCTGATTTTCTGTTGGGGGTTTAGTAGGGGTTTTGGAAGGTTTTGGTTGGCTGGTTGGTTGGGTTTTTTTTTACATTTACACCTTTCAGAATCTGCCACCCAGCCCAGGAGCGGTGCTGCTCAGGTCACACTGCCTCACATGGGCACTCATTTCTTCTCCACAAGACTCCCTCCTGTACCTCCTAAATTTCTGTTCTTTCTGACTTCTTGCGCCAATGCCCTTGCAATGACCTTGGCACTGTGGGATCTGAGAACTAATTTTTTCAAATAACTTCTACGAAAAATTCTCCATTTCTGTCTCTTTT